>NW_006201399.1:837923-866643 GCF_000334495.1 Tupaia belangeri chinensis | reverse complement strand
GAATAAAATAAATAAATAAATAAATAAATAAATAAATAAATAAATAAATAAATAAATAGACTTTTAAAAAGTTGAACCAAAGAGAGGAATATCAGATGGGGGTGGCTGCTGTAGAGTGGTCAGGAGAGGTCTTTTCCTGAGAAGCATATATATGACCAGCAAACTAGAAAGAGGTTTGGTGTGTGATCCTATATATTATGCTCCTGTTAGATAAGAAACCATGCTATTTTACACAATTTGTGATGATATACTCTGTGTTGAGGTATGGAGGAATGCAGATGGCATATTGTTGAGAAGAAACTTTCAATAAATGTGATTCTGTACTCTTTAGTCACCTGCAATCAGATCACTTTGAATGTCACTGGAAAGTCAAAAATATGTTACCAGGTCATTAACCTGAATTTTACAAAGTGAGTTTCAAATCTTTTTATGTCCAGAAAAGTTCTAGAACCCTGATCTAAGTGGGCTGAGCCCAAAGCTGCTGGCTCAGATTGGAAATGACCAACATCTAACATAGGGAAGATGGCCCATGGCATCCACATGTTCATGGCCAATGTGAGGCATTGTGTCTCTCCTCACCCAACCCACACCAGACCTTACAATGAGCTCACATTGGTGCCAGCTGCTCTGCTAGAGACCACATGGTTCATTTTACTCGATTTGGCAATATTTATTGAGCCGCTACCATGTGCTAAGCCCTGGGGATAAATAGGGAGCAAGATAACAACAGTGCGCAGAAAGCTTGTAGCCTACCTGGAAAGGCAACAATTCAACAAGCAATTACAATAAATTGTCACAGCATTATGATAGGGTACTGTGGCAGAGAGCAGGGACCTCTCACTTGGCCTGGAGGTATCAGGCAGAGCTTCCCAGGGAATGTGTTGTGGAAACTGGGCTTTGTGTTTGGGTAGGAATCAGATGGGACAAGTAGGGAAGATGAGGGAAACAAGGTTTTAAGCATGTAAATACCTGGAGATTCAAACACTGGACTATTTGAGGAACTGAAAGCCTATGTGGCTGGAGCACAGAATGCATGGGGAGTAGTGACAGAAGGGAATCTAGAGACATGGAATTTCTGTTTAGTCATTGTATTTCTTAAACATATACTGAAGCAGAGAGGCTAGTATAGTGAACCTTCATACCTATCACCCAGCTTCACTATCAGCTCCTGGTCAATCTTGTTTTCGCCACACCTCTCCCATTGCACTGACGCCCCCTTCACCATTCCATGGGTTAATTTGAAGCAAATCTCAGACATCATATCATTTTATCTATAAATACTCTTGTATTTGATCTATGCTATATTTGTTTTATCTCCAACTGTTGGTATGGTGTATACTGTACTTGGTATAGTATGATAGGCAATAACTAAATTCATTTGTTTGCTGAGCCAATAAATCATTAAGAGAAAGAAAGGTAGGCAGGGCCATATGATGAGACTGTCTGCTGCCATGTTGGTGTTTGGCACCGGGAAGCCAGGAAGTGGCATAAAGCAGTTACTCTGCTTCAAATGTGAAGGAAAAATTGGAGGTGGAAGTTGCATCTGCAGAGAGACTTTTACAGGGCTAGTGTACAAATCCAGGCAACCAAATGACAGGTGTCTGTGAAAGAGGGTACAAAACTAAGATGGGGGGTTGGGGAGGCAGGAAAACAAGCAGAAATTGAAAGAGTAAAGAGGAAAGGAAGAAGACAGAATGAAGAAAAGGAATGAGTCAGAGAAAGATGAAGGAAAACGTTTGAAAGGAAAGGATGCCGGCAAGTACAGAGGGAGGGGCCACAGAGCATAGAGGACTGAAAAGTTTTCACCACTGATTCTCGCTGTGCCATGCCTGCTGAGAGGGAGGCTGAGCATTTCCCGCCAGTTCCCTTTGCCTCAATGGGCAAAGTGCCAGCTGCACTCAAGGAGAGAAGTCTGGTTTCAATATCTGGTCCAAGAAGGGAGGGAGGAAGGGGAATGCAGTGACAGTAGTTCTCAGCATTGGGACAATGTACAGGCATGAGGAATCTAGACCAGAAAAGAGCTGCCAGGAACCAGGGTGAGAGAGGACTTCCAGCCAAGTGGGGACCAGGGCGGGGTCAGGTCCTCTTCCAACAGGATCTGGAATGGAAACAAGCACCAGGGCACTGGGCAGAAAACCACTGTGGCTGGCACTGCTACTTAACAGGATGTCTGCAGCTTGAGGTTCCTCCAGCCACTGTGGGCAAGGAAGAGACAGACACTCTGTCTCCGAGCACACATGGGATCCAGGTGTGGGAGCCACCAGTTACTCCTAGCACACCTTGACAGACTTTCTGACTCAGGGCCTCAGCAAAGCTGCCCTTGCAAGTGAACAGTCCATAGAACCCAAAGTTTGGCAAGCAGGGGGCCAATGTTTGAAATATTCCAGAGGCAGAAAGGTGGTATAGTGGTAAAACGAGATCCTCTGCAAGGCTGATCCATATGGAAGGTTCTCAGTTTGTGTCCAGAGACCTGAACATGCCAAGGATGATGCTGGGGGTGGATCATGGTATAAAGATCCTGTTGGAAGTTGCTGTAGTTTAAAAATGTCCCCTGAAAATTTACATGTTGGGCCATAGTAACTTCACAGACTACAACTTCCCCAGGTGTGATGGCCCACCTTAGACTGAGATTAGCAGGATCATTCTAGCAATCATCTGAGCTATGATCCCTAAACTAGCTCTCACCAGTAGCAATGGTAGATTTTGATCTGCTATCTGTGCCAGCTCTTCTGTCCAGAACTTGGAGGCTTGCACTTTATAGGTCCCCCACAGAGGACCCTGGCAATGCTACCTGCAACCAGGCCACTATAGGCAAGGCTTGGCCTCCTGCAAAGATGTTCTTACCCTTTTTGTTACTCCCCCAGGGCCATGTGAGACCCTCTGGCAAGTATCTTTTTGGCTTATTTGTGATACCAACAGAATTTCTCCCAAAACCGTTTTTGGAGACTAACAGGAAGAGCACTAAGCAAGGAATTGGTAGGTGTCATTTCTTCTCTCCCTACAACGTTTCAGCACACATCTTGCTGATCTTAGCATATCTTGTTCAAGGACTGCACTCTTTGCTCCTTCATGAAAGATGACCTGTGACATGGTAGTTTCTGGGGGCTTCAGGCCCCAACTGACGATTTTCTTATTTCCCTCCTGTCCTTCCAGTTGCTACTGGATCAATCAGGCATAAACCTCTGCCCTCTAATCTGACTGTCTGTGCTTATATGGTGATGCTCCTTATGGAGGAATACAGTAATAGCTCCTCATATATTATCAGAGAATACTTCTAGATAAGAACATTTTCTCAGAAACACGCCACCTTAATTCTTGAAATGTATAGATTGTAGTCATCTTCAAAAAAAAAAAAACCTTTTGACTATGTGTATTCATTGCTCTGTCATCGTTCACAAAATGGGCTGAGACAGAACTTGGACTTTTGCAATGATCATTTAGGATCAATTACTACTGGACACTCCTGGCAGCATATTCTGATTGTCAGACTTGGTCAATGTCTTCCCTGAAGTCTGCCAGATTGTTTCCCAGGCAGCTATCTTTGTCTCTGCTTCTATTACTTAAAGTTTTAATAGCTTAATAGTTTTACTTTTGTACCAGTCTCCCTTTAATAAGCTTTCTACAACCCCAGATACTCATACAATGAGAATTTTTAAGAGTTAGAAGGAAATTGGCGCCTCCACAGTCTTTGATTGTCACCTAGGACAGCTGCAGGTTGCCAAGGAAACCACATAATCCACTATTGTTTGTAGTACTAAGTCAAAACTGCTCTCTGGGCATCTGAAGGGACAAAGTGTCAAGACTGTCACAGTTGCCATTGTTGAGATCTGAGTCATTTAAATTTACTTACAGCTTATTTTTATAGCCACTGTTAATCTGGAACCAGACCCACAGAAGGGAATACGAGGGCACCCAGATTTGGTCCCATCTACAGCAGCTATCAGAGAGGTTAGAACTATCTAAGTTCTGGTGTCAGATTCTTGTGTCTCTTGATTCATTGTGTCCAGTCATAGCTGACCTTGGGCAGTTAGGAGGAGTTTGAAATAGTCCAAATCAAAGGTGAGGGAATCATGATGAAAATAAAGGGTCCAAATTCACTAGGTGTTCCAGTTAGAACTGACAGATTTGACAGCTGGTTCATGGAACATGAGGGAGTGGAGTAGAAAGGTAGTCCCATAGAAGGCAGCTCTCTAGTTTGGGTGATGCTACAGTTTGGAGGTACTCCCAAAATTCATGTGCTGGGAATTGATTACATCATAAAACTTGTAAGCGAAAACTTAATCCCATCATAGTAGCCCAGGGTGGGGGGTTTGGGTGTGAAAAAGTCATTAGGGTGGGGCTCCAATGACTGAGTTCTAGTATGATTATAAGGAAAGGCAGGTAGAAGCTACATGGATACAGAACATGCCCTGCTCTCTAAAAAATTGTCTTCTGCAAATTAGTGATGCTTTTGGACTTTCTAGCCACCAGAACTGTGAGTTTTGGAAAACAAACAAACAAACAAACAAATATAAAAGCAAAATCACCCACTTTTCTTTATAAATCATCCAGTCTCAGGTATTTCTATTAGCAACCCTATAATGCACTATGACAGGTGGTAGTGTATTACAAGTTCTGCATATAGGGAGCCAGATGCCACATGGCTGACCATGCTTTGAATCCTGGTCCTGGGGACTTGAAACACATTGAACATTGTTGCACGTATTACTAAACCTTGATGAGATGGAAAAATGGAGGAAAAATTGCAACATGACTGTGCCCCACTGAGAGGTGGTCTCCTCTCTCTCTTTCTCCTTTCTATGGTAAGTGCACATACCTACTGGCAATCAAAGAAAACAGAAGTAGAGGTAGCAAACTTCTATTTGTATGTGTATTTAAGCAGCCCAGAGGAGATACAGGGGAAACACAGTCAATCAAATATTCAGATTTTAACTGTTATGAAATATTTTTATGAAATTTGGTCCAGCAATGAATATCTTATGGTAAAAGGAGGGGACACTGGTTCTTTTGGGTCACTTTCTTCCATTTACTTGCTCTTTAATTTTAAAGAAGTCATAACTTTTCTAGAAGTTCCTATTCTTTAAGTCTTAAATGAGAATAGTTTCAAGGACTTCTTAATTATAACATCCAGAGCCAAATGTGCTTTGATCCACTCTGTCTCCTTTTTCAGGGTGGTGTATTTTTGCCTTTATTCAATCATTAGCTTTTATATATTGCCACAGAGCCTGCTATGTCAGTAAGTCCCACAGCTTTGTCAGCTCAATTAAGTAGAATCCTTTTCTCCTTGTCAGGATATTGCTTAAACCTAGTGCATTGTGTGATGGTTACTTTCTAAAATAGTTGCAGAATTTAGACTTTCATCACTGTGATAATTCATTTGCCAAACTACCTCTGGAAATCATTTGCTATTGTGCAAGCTTAAGAAGGCTTTTTGTTTTAATTATAGTAAAAATCACGTAACAGGGGCTGGCAGGTGGCATGGTAGTTAAGGTGCTGGACTCCAACATGGCTGACTACAGTTCAAGTCCCAGACCTCATGCCTTGCTTTCTCACTTTCTCTTTCTCTCTCTTTCTCTGGTCAAATTAAAAAATTATAACAATAAATAAAATTGAATAAAATAATTATAAGAAAAAAATCACAACATAAAAATTGCCATTTCAAAGTATACAATACATAATCTCTAGTCCATTCACAATGTTATGCAACCATCATCATAACATAATACCATAACAGGTCCAGAATATTTTTATTATCCCAAAAGGAAACCCTATTCCCATTAAGCAGTCATTTCCCATTTCCCCCTCCTGCGGACATTGGCTATCACTAATTTGCTTTTAACCTCTAAGAATTTGTCTGTTCCATATATTTTCTATATATAGGGTGATAAAATATGTGTCCCTTTAAGTCTAGCTTTTTAAGTTCATCTATACCATGGCATGTATCAATACTCACTCCTTTTATGACTAGTCAATACTCCATCATATGGATATACCACATTTTCTTTACTACCCATCTGTTAATTGATACTGAGTTGTTTCCACCTTTTAGCTACTGGAAATATTTCTGTTATGAACATTCATCTACAAGTTTTTGTTTAAACACCTGTTTTCAATTCTTTTGGTTCTATACCTAGAAGCAGAGTTGCTGGGACATTTGGTAATTCTATGTTTAACTTTGAGGACCTGCCAAAGTAGTTTCTAAAGCAGCTGAATCATTTCAGTTCTCCATCAGCAATGTATGAGGGTTCCAGTTTTTCTGCTTTCTTGTTAACACATGTTATTTATTTTTTTTTATTTTAGCTATTGTAATGGGTATGAAGTGGTGTCTCATTGCGGTTTGGACTTGCATTTTCCTGATAACTAATGATGTTGGATAGCTCTTCATGTGTTTATTGGTCATGTTTATATGTCTTTACAAGTATTTTGCCTATTACATTATAGTGTTGCTTGTCTTTTTTGTTGTTGAGTTGTAAAAGTTCTTAATATAATCTGGATACTAGACTTTTATCATATATATAATTTACACATAATATTCCCATCCTGTCGGTAACTTTTCTCTTACTTGATAGTATCCTTTGTTATATAAACATTTTAAATTATTTTTTTATTTTTAAAGAAATATTTTTGCTATAGGGCGCATGCACTTGCTGAAAAGACAGAGACAGAAATCGAGAAATCAAGAATGGGGATGGCCACACTGCAATCCCTTCCCCTCCACTCTCCTCTTGTGATTTTGGACATGCACACATATGCTCCTAGCATGTGTTTTAAGCCGCTGGGTCTGAGACTCGAACTGCAGTTGACTATGTGGGAGTCCAGTGATGTAATCATTATGCTGATCTGCTGGTTCCAAATATTTTTAATTTTAATGAAATCATTTATCTATTTTTTCTTATATTGTTTGTGTTTTGAGTGTCATATCTGAGAAATCATTGCCCAGTCCAAAGTTATGAAAATTTACCTCCATATTTTCTTCTAAGAGTTTTATAGTTTTAGCTTATATATGTAGGCCTTTGATCTATTTTGAGTTAATTCTTGTGTGTGCGTGAGGTAAGGGTTCAACTTCATTATTTTGCATGTGGATATCTACTTGTCTTGATGACACTTAGGAAGGAGTTTATGCCTATTGGTTGTTCTATAGCTGCTAAGCATTTTAACAGTGCAGTGGTTTCCACATATCATGCCCATTTACAGTGGACACTCTTGGCTGCCAACATTACTCCATTACTCCTTCTTTCTTCCTAACAGAATTCTGGTTTTGTTTAGGTGTCCAATTCTCTCTCACACGATTAAAGGTGACATAACCCCATCCTGGGCTATAGAACTAATTAGTTTAAGTCTGCTACTCTCAGAATGTAGCCCATAAATCCTTGAGAGTCTTCCAGAGTCTTTTGGGACTTACATGTAATCAAAATTATTTTTGTAATAATATTAGAGTATTGTTTGCCCTTTTCACTGTAGCAGACATTTGCACTAGTGTTACAAAGGCACTGGTGGATAAAACTACTGGTGCTTTAGCACCAATCAAATCAGTGGCATATGCTATACCCCTGTAGTAATAGTCATTATATTCTTGTATTTCACCTTGCACTTGCAAAAAGAAAAAAAAAAGTCTTTGATGAAGAAGTAAATATTTTAAATTTCACTAAATTTCAACTCTGAAGCACATATTATCTTTTTATTTATCTATTTATTTATTTATTGCTGTAGGCCAAGTACACTCACCAGAGACACAGAGAAAGAGAGCAAAAGGAAGAAATCACCCTCCACAGGGAATGGCCACACCACAATCTCTTTTCTTTCATTCTCCTCTCAGGATTTTGGACACACATTCACACACACACACAGCATGATTTTCAAGTCACCACGTCTTAGACTCAAGCTGTGCTCTTGGCTATATGGTATTCAGCTCCTTAACTTCCACACCACTGCTGGCCCCTGCACACAATATCTCTTTAATATTCTGCATAAAAAATGATATGTACTCTTTCCTTCGGTTGCATATGATATATTGCATATGATCATTATCTCAAAGGGAAGCGTGTGTGATTGTCTGTGTTGCAAGATAAATTAGCTCCTTTTTTTTTTTTTAAACTGGAAAGAATGATGAAAAACTATGATTACTTAGACTTGAGTATTTAATAGATTATATCTCAAATTTGGACAAAGTGAGCCACTTCAAGAAAAGCAATATACTGTATTTGTTGTGAATGATAAAGTTCAAGCTTTTAAGCAAAACTAGAGATGTGGAAAACTTATATCTGCCTCTTTGAGTTTGCAGTATTTTGTTGACAGCTTCTCAATATCTAGAGACTTTTCTAATATGATCAGTGGTGATATTGCTGAATATGATTCTTTTGGTACTATGTAATGAAACGTGTCAATATTTGGAAGAACTGTATAACTCAATGAACCAGTAATTTTCAAATGACTAATGTTTGACTTTACAAAATTATGCACTGGCAAAAGATCTGTTCAAAGTGGATAGATAAATAGACAGTGCAATACAGATCAATGGATATTAGTGTAACATAACATTTTAAAATTCATTGATATGATTTCAGATCCATATAACAATTAATCTTCAGGAAACTACTGCTTATTGAATTTGAGTGTGATATCAAAGAAGAATATCTGTAATGATCTGAAAAGGCTATTAAAACACATTTCCCTTTTCTAACCACATACCTGTAAAGGATTAGTTTTCTTTATATATGCCAATCAAAACAACATTGAAAATTCCCTAGTTTAAAATTTTACTACAACAACTATTGATAGACATAACACACATAAACAATGTAAAGAGGTCCTGAGACCAAAAAGGTAGGTAGCTGTTGGTCTAACCTATAATGGTATCAAGACTGTTAGCAGACTGTAGCTCTGTGTATCTGGTTATAGCAATATTAACTTTCTCCCTCCTCTAAGTCAGTGAAAGTAAAAGTTTACAATTACTTTCAACCTAAAGCATTCTAAATGATATGCTATGGCGTATGTTTCAAATAAACAAACTATCTTTCTCTGATGAAATTGTATCTGAGCTAAAATATTTTTAGTGATTGCTGCTTTCTGTATTTATTCAGATGTGTTTCACCTTGTGTTTCTATACCACAGGGAGCATAGTCATTTAAATCCACATAATTCAATTCTTGTTGTCTTCTTTCTACAAAATACTGTGAGATTAGTACTACACTTCTTTTTTAGCTCTGCTTTTTTTCAGCTTTTCTAAGGTTCTTAATGTTATTATCATTCTATTTTCAATTTCGGATTCTCTAATTCCTGGGGCTGTTCTGAGTAAGGCAATAGAGAACTCATGAACCTTAGTGTAGGACTCAGTGGAGTGTAGGAAGATTACTTGCAGCTATTTACCTGGAGTTTGGTATACAGCTGTGAGTTCTAGGCTGTAAGGAGCTCTTATTTGTTCTTACTGTTACATCTGACCCTGTTTCCTTGTTGAACTTTCTGCCTTTTTAGTTCTCCATAAATCCTGTAGTGAACATGTAAGGTTTTGCCTGCTTGGTGTTTGTGTTGCTTCTTCAGGAAACAGCATTCACAGCCTTCTGATTTTCCTTTGATGAACCAAGCTTTCATGCAGTGTATGCAGTTGTCCGGGGACTGTTATTCAGTGTGTCATGTCCATCACCTGCCAGAGTGAAAGCAAGTGGCTCAAGCTCAGCCAATCAAGTTTTCTCTCTCTCTGAAAGTTTAATCTCGGTTGAAAAGAAAAAAGTATAGAAAACTGTTGAAGTAGGCACTGAAGAGAGATTTTCCCTTTGTCCTTGCTGATGGATTCTCAGAATTGCCCTACTCCTGCCCCTTCCCAGGTCTGGTTGTTCAAGTTTTCCTTAGATTTATGAACTGTATGTATCCTTAATAAATTATTTTTGCTTCAGGGAGATAGATCAATTCTGTTGCTTTCAACCAAGAACTTGAATAGAGATGAGGAAACCTGCTCTTAGTCCTCTCCTAGTTGATTGGAACTCATGTGATCCTCATCTATAGATGAGAACTTACAAATGATATTAATAGACAATGGATGAAATTAATTGACTAACTTATCTGATGCTATGGCCTGAAGGTGTATCCTCAAATTTATGTGTTGAAAACTTAATCCCCAATGAAACAGTGTTGGGAGGTGGGGCCTAATTGGAGGTGTTCAGGTCATGAAGGCCCTCCCTGCCTTCATGAATAAATTAATGCTGCTATAAAAAGGGCTTGAGTGGGACCAGCAGATGACATAGCGGTTATGTCACTGGACTCCCACATGGCCAATTACAGTTCAAGTCCCAGACCTGGTGGCTTGAAATCACGCTGGGTGTGTATGTGTGTGTGCCCAAAATCCTGAGAGGAGAATGAAGGAGAAGGGATTGCGGTGTGGCCATTTCCCCAGGAGTGATATCTCACTTTCCTACTTACTATCTCTGTCTCTCTGTCTGGTGAGGACACGTGGCCTCAGGCAAAAACCTCTAAAAAAAAAAACAGGACTAGTGGAAGTGGGTTTGCTCTCTTTTCTTCTCTTTGGTCATGTAAGGACACAGCATCCATCCATCCCTGCCCTTGTCCTTCCACCTTCTGCTATGTGATGATACAAAAAGAAGGCCCTCATCAGATGCTGGTACCTTGATCTTGGACTTCCAACCTCCCAAACTGTAAGTAATAAAATTCTATTCTTATTCAATCATCCAGTATATAGGATTCCATTAGAGTAGCATGAAAAGGACTAAGATACCTGGTTAGACGTTTGTTATCTGTCCATCTGATCCTATCACAGTGGATATGGAACTTGTCCTAGCCAAGCTCACAGTCTTCATGTTCATTCAGACAGCATACAAAACTAGCCACGAGGCTTTCCTGAGTACTAGGTATAGTCTGGTCTGGATTCCTTTCCCTCCTCACTGTTTTGTGCTTAGGAGTTCACAAAATTCTTCAAATAGAAGGTTTTAATGCTTTTACAACAGAGAAAGGATCATACCCGTTTTATATATATTTCCATCAAGTATTAGAAAGGACAGGAAACCCATTAAAAAACATTTGAATTAAAATCTCAGCTTTACTACTTGCTGTGTGGCCTTGGGCAACTCACTGAATTTCTCTTGAGTCTCAGTTTTCTCATTTGTGAAATGGGAGATATAATTATTTCTGCTCTACTTACTCTTCAGAGAGATTGTAAGAATCCAAATGAGATGATGACTATGAGGGCACCTGAATTTTTACCAAACTGAGTTCCACAAGAACCTGGACTGGTCTAATCTGCATTCCCGTATAGATCACAGACTTGGTTCCCAGTAAATACTCACTGTTGAGTGATCTAGTCCACTTTGGGAGGGAGCTGTCCCAAAGCTTGACTAGAACTGGGACTAAATTGGTGATGAGGAAAAAAAAAAGAGAGAGAGAGAGAGAATTGATATGGGAGTATGTGGCCTCCTTATTCCATGGTCTTGTTCTTTGGTTTTCTCCAGATTCCTTTATATTGGGCTGAATTTTCACAACATTGAAAACCTGGGATTTTTTTTTCCTTCCCCAGTTGCCATTGAAACCAGAACTGCCTGCAAGAGCAGCTGAGCAATTCATCAGGCTTTGTGGCTTAGAAAGAAATGCAAGCCCACTCAAAATGAGATTTCCAATGACACACAGGCTCCAGCGGGATATTACAATTTCATGGTCACACGTTACGGGCATTGTTCTAAGCTTTCATGAAAGCTTTTGCTAAGCCCAGCTGCCTCAAGCTTTGCACCAACCACTTGAGCAAACTGCCAGTCCCTCTACTGCAGACCAGAAAGATTGTTAAGTATCCCTCACAAATTTTTCTACGGTGAAACAACCCAGCAGATAAGTCATATAGGCTTGGAATGAGATATTTTTGTTATTGTTCAGTAAACATTTATTTTCACTGAATCTATCTATAATTATGATGCTTATAAATCTTAAGTGTAAGTAACCAACCCTTATCAAGATGTGGAGCATTGCTATCACCCAGAAAACGATCTTCTGTCCCTTTTCTTTCAATTCTTAACTTATCCAGTAGGCAATAATATCTCTGACTTCTGTCACAAGAGATGATTTTTGCATTTTCTAGAATTTCGTATAAATGAAATTATAGAGAATGCATTTCTTTCCTTCTTTTCTTGTATGTAAGTTCCTGATTTTGAGATTTATCCTTGTTGTTGCACATATTGCTAGATCATTATTTTTTAGTGACCAGAGGGCATGCATGCTCACTAGAGACAAAGAGAGAGAGGGAGTCATGCTGTGATCCCTTCTCCTTCATCTCTTCATCTTGTCATGATTTGGGGCATGTGTGCTTATGTTCCTGGTATAATTTTTTATGCTGTCAGAGATAGGATTCAAACCATGGTCAGCCATGTGGGATCTGGCTATTTTTTTTTTCTTTTTGCCATAGGATGTGTATGCTTGCTGGAGAGAGACAGTGAGAAATCACTCCGTAGGGGAATGGCCATGCTACAGTCTTTTTTCTTCATTCTCCTTATGAGATTTTGGGCATGCACGCACACACGTCTGGCATGTATTTCAAGTCACAGGGTCCAGGACTTGAACCATGGTCAACCATATGGAAATCCAGCACCTTAACCACCACACCACCTGCTGACCCCTGGGACCTGTCTTTTTAATGATTAGTTTACAAGACTAGCCCCATTAGTTTCTGGTTTTTTTTTTTTTTTTTTTTTTTGGAGAGGTTTTTGCTATAGGGCGCGTGCGCTCGCCAGACAGACAGAGAGAGACAGAGAGACAGAAAGCGAGAAATCACCCCCCAGGGGGGATGGTCATGCCGCAATCCCTTCTCCTCCATTCTCCTCTCGGGATCTTGGGCACGCACGCACACGCGCCCGGCGTGAGATTTAAGCCACTGGGTCCGGGACACGAACCGCGGTCGACTACGTGGGAGTCCAGCGACATAGCCATTACGCTAACTGCTGGTTCCCTAGTTTTTAATTGCTAAGTAATAGTTGTCATAAAAACATACTACAATTTGTATATCCACAATATTTTTGAAATTTACCATCATTGTGTGTATATGTGGGACTTTTTTGTGTTTTTTTTTCCTCTGAGTAATATTTCATTATGCAAATACACCACAGTTTGCTTATCTATTCTCTAGTTGAGGGACATTCAGATTATTTCCAGTTTTTGTCTATTATTAACAAAGCAGCTATACAGATCCTATAAAAGTCTTATAGAGGAATGTTTTAAGTAGATGTGGAATTGCCAGGTAATATGGTAGGAATATATATATTTTTAAGCTACTGGGTCCGGGACTCATGGTCAACTACGTGAGAGTCCAGTGATGTAACCATTATGCTATCAGGTAGTCACTAGTGCTTCTTAAACTTCAATCTGCAAATGAATCATCCAAGAATCTTGTTAAAATGAAGATTTTGATTTTAGTTTGTGGAGGGAAGGGACCCAAGATTCAGCATTTCTGAGAAAATCCAATGTGAACCTGAAGCTGCTGGTCTGTGGACTGCACTGACCAGGCTCTAACTAGTCTTCCCTCTTCTACTCTTGACCCTCAGCACTAGAGTTATCATTTTAAAATAACTTAACTTTCAGAGATTTCTAGTTACGCTTGGAATAAAATCCGGACTCCCCGTTATGGCCAGAAAACCTCTGCTGTATGAACTGATATCTGTTTATCTTCTTTGCAATATATATATATAATATACATATATATCATATACATATATAAAATATATAAATATATAATATATGTATATATAATTTTTATGATATATAATTGTGTGTGTGTGTCACACACACACACACACATATATATATATACATACACACACACACATATATATATATATAATTCTGTAGAGGTTTTTGCTTAGGGTATATGTGCTCACAGGAGAGAGAGAAAGAGTGAGAGAGAGGAAAAGTGAGAAATTACTCCCTGAGAAGATGGCCACACCACAATCCCTTCTCCATTCTCCTCCTGGGATATTGGACACACATGGGTACACACCCAGCATGATTTTCAAGCCACCGAGTCCAGGACTTGAACTGTGGTCAGCTATGTGGGAGTCCAGCAACATAACAGCTCTGCCATCTGCTGGTCCTGGTAAGTGTATGTTTAACTTCATACAAAACTGACAGCCCTCTTCCCATAATGGTTGTACCATTTTATATGCTGACCTGCAGTGCATGAAGCTACAGTTGCTCCACTTTTTCACTTGCACTTGTCTTTCATTTTGATTACTAGTGGGAGCGACATATAGAGTCAGTGAAATTTTAATTTAATATTGATATTTGCTACACACAAATCTGGGCAGTAAAGATGAGAGCAACAGGAGGAACCTGGCAGCAATTAAATTCTAGTACTCTATCCTTCCCCATCCTTCATCAAGTTCTGCCAATTTTCCCTTCGTGATATCCCTAAAATCTGACCCTTTTCCATTTTCAGCATTATCACTATAGTTAATGCTCTGGAAGTTTCTGTTTTGGAGTTGAATTCCCAATCCTGAGTCAAAATCCAGCTCCTGTTCCACTAGGGAGGGGGTCCTTGAGGCCAAATTGGATCAGGAAAAGTGCCTTCACGTCCACTTCACTTCCACACAGATGGAGCTTCTAACCTCCTTCAGGATTATCATTTTGCTGGGGTATGCAAATCAGAGCCGGTATCATGGCTTTTCTATCATGTGGAACAGAAAGCTCCTTGGGTAATAAGGGTAATCCCCAAGAATCATGTAACTTAATTCAGTGATCATCAGAGTTTTCCTAAGAGGATGACTTCAAGATTTTGAGACCAAAAAATATGTCTCCATAGATCCTTAGACTTTCATCTTCAGACACCATTGGTTTCTGGGAGCTCTCCAGGGTACTGGACTTCTGTCTGAAATAATCGGACACTGAAGACTAGTATTCCATGCATCCAGCAAACCACTATCACCATGTGTCTTGAACAAACCAGCTTTTAATTTCAATCCAAGTCCACATATTTGTGACTCTCCTTAAGACATCCCCTGTACTTTTCCATCTCTACATCCACTACTTTGAGCCATACTGTCATGGCCTTCCAAAATAGTGCTTCTCCTCCTCCTCCTCCTCCTCTTCTTCTTCTTATCCTTTTTTTGTAAGAGAGACTTGTGCTATAGGGTGTGTGTACTTGCCAGAGAGACAGACAGAGACATAGAGACAGAAAGCGAGAAATCACCCTCCAGGGTGGATGGCTATGCCACAGTCCCTTCTCCAATCTCCTCTTGGGATCTTGGGCATGCACGCACACATGTCTGGCGTAAGTTTTAAGCTGCTGAGTCTGGAACTCGAACTATGGTTGACTACGTGAGAGTACATAGATGTAAGCATTATGTTATCAGTGAATCCTTAGTGCTTCTTAAACCTCAATCTGCAAATGAATTACCCAAGGATCTTATTAAAATGACGATTTTGATTTTAATTTTGTGGGAGGAGGGGACCCAAAATTCAGCATTTCTGAGAAGGTCCAATGTGAACCTGCTGCTGCTGGTGTGTGGACTGCACTGACCAGGCTCTAACTAGTCTTCCCTCTTCTACTCTTGACCCTCAGCACTAGAGTTATCATTTTAAAATAACTAAACCTTTTATAGATTTCTAGTTATGCCTGGAATAAAATCCAGACTCCCCATTATGGCCAGAAAAGCTCTGCTGTATGAACTGGTATCTGTTTATCTTCTTTGCATTATTTGATATGTCCTTCCTCTCATCCTCTGTATGCCAGACACATTGAACTTTTGACTGCATTGAGGAAGTATCACATTCTTTCCAACCCCAGGGCTTTTTGCATGCCATGACCTCTGCCTGAAATTCCTTCTTTTCTGTAGGGCCACTGACTTCTAATTCTTTTGGGCTCGCCTTAAGTATTTCCTTCTTAGAAACACACAACTAGAAGGTAAGCCCGTGGTAAAATAAATATGTCTATTTTGTTCATTATTGCAGCCCCAGAATATAGTGCACATTCAATAGATATCTGAGTGAATAAGTATAAATATGACAAGCTCTACCCAAACTGATTCTGATTAGCATAGTTTTTCGTGAGTTTCAATCACATCACTGATGATTGTGTTCCTGAACAATTGCCTATTGCTTTCTGATTGCATTGTCTCTAGGATTTCCTGCTGGCTAATTCATGTAACTCTCAACCATCGTAATGCTCAACCATCAATTCATAAACCTGAAGCAGTGCTTTTTAAAAATCTTATTCTCCTTTTTAAAAAACAATAATTTTCATTCTCCAGTACTACTGAATAATGTTCAAGCTTTAAACAGGATAGATTGATTGCACTGATGGCCCCAACTAATAGTCACACTGTATCCATTTCCATTGCACTGAAACTTTTGGAAATGTCCTATCAAAAGCTGGAATCTTACTTCTTCACCGCTTGAATATGGGCTTGCCTTGCAACTTTCCTTGGCCAACAGAATTGACAAAGTACTGGTTTTGATCCTAAAACTCAAGAGTCCTTACAGTCTCCACTTAGTCTCAGAACTCTCCCATCAGAATGCAAGCCTGGAAAGGGTTAGAGACCATGTGGAGGGGAGCCTCATTGCCCCAAATTAGGCTAATCTTAGATCTGCCTCATTTGGAGGGGGCGGAATGGAAGAATCCTGTTTGTTCTGTGACTTGTTAGAGGGATCCCAGTACTCATGGTTATGATTTACAGGAAGAGAACACATGGCAGGAAGTCCGAGTGTAGATTTCCAAAGTTTTCCCTCCAATGCAGGAAAGGATCACATAGAATGCAGTTCTTCCTCCACCAGTGATATTCAGTAACACCTGCACACTGTTTCTGTTTAGGGAAGCTTACTTGAGACTAAGAGTCCAGGGTTATTGGGACTGCCTATGCGACCAACCACAATTACTGAGATTTCAGCCACTGTAATTCACATTGTTTATACAAACAGTCTAGGCAACTAGTACAGTGGGATTTAGTACCCTGGGTGTGTAAAACAGTCATGTCAGTTAGTGTGACAGAACAGAATTGCAGAATAATGGCCCACGGAAGATGTCTAAATTCCAATCCCCAGAATCTGTTCATATGTTACCTTATGTGATAAAAGAAACATTGCACATGCAATTAACTTAAAGAACTTGATAGGAGGGTTTTTCCTGAATTAACTAGGGTTAGAGTCAGAGAGAAGTGATAAAGGAAGCAAAGGTCAGAAAAAGAGAGAGAAAGAGATTTGAAGATGCTACTGGTTTTGGAGATAGAGAAAGGGATCAGAGCCAAGCAAGGCAGATGCCCTCTAGAAGCTTGATAAAGCAAGGAAATGGATTCTTCTCTAGAGCCCCCAGAAGGAATGCAGTCCTTATGACTCATTTTAGACTTCCATATAACACCTGTGTGTTGTTTTAAACCACTAAGTCTATGGTCATTTGTTACGCCAGCAATAGAAAATGAATATAATTAGTTAAAATGCCCTATAGTCGTATGTTCCGTATACTCCAAAAGCCAAGTTCTCACATTCCAGCCAAGGGTCAGCTCTGTGAACAAGTCCTTTTAAAGAGCACTGTCTATTAATTTTTTTCCTGTGCAAGTGAATAGCCAGGCACTCACCAAACACGTGAGAGAGCTAGCCAACAAGATCAGCAGAGCTGCAGACTGTGGAAGCATGAGTGAGCCTAGCCAAGATCAAAAGAACTGCAATATTGTGGACAATAATATTATTGTTGTGGGTAGTATTATTGTGAGCAATAATGAAAGCATAAATTTCAAAGCCTTCAAGTAGGAATTTAGGGGCTGAATCCATATATCCTATTTTCTTTCTTTCTTTTAAGTTTTTGCCATACAGTGTGTGCATTTGCTGGAGAGAGACAGAGAGAGGGACAGTGAGAAATCCCCTTCCAGAGGAGATGGCCAGGTTACAATCTGTTCTCCTCCATTCTCCTCTTGGGATTTTGGACACAAACGCACATGTGCCTGGCATAATTCTCAAGCTACCAGGTCTAGCAATTGAACTATTGTCGACCATGTGGAATCCAGCACCTTATCTACCACGCCACCTGCTGCCCCTGTTATTTCTTGTTCATAACTTTGTTTTATTTATCCTGATTTGTTCAGCACTGTCCAAACAATTCTCGTTTCTTCCTATCACTGTACTTTCCTCCATGTCATCCCACTATCCGAAATGCCTGTGCCAGTCACATCTTTTCTACTATTTCAGAATGTAATTGACAGGCATTTGGCATGCATTTTTGTGAGCATCCAAGTTTCCAAGTCTAGTCAATTGATGCCATTTGGAATTTGGTTAGGATCTTGCAGTGTTACTAGAGTTAAACAGACTTGCAAGTCATTGCCATCTGCAAGCTCTTAAAAGAAAAGACTTTGGAAGACACTTTGGAAAACACTTTCTTCTTCGTTGAGAAACTGGAGTTGGTAAAGGAGCTAATATTTTTATTTTATTAGTGAGAGAAAGGTTTATTGATTCTTCAGTGTTTATGGAACTCTTATTTCTACAGTCCCATATCTGGGCTGCCTGGTATTCTCATTGGCACTTTGATTATTATCATATTTATAAATGCTAAGAGATTAGGTGGGTAGTATTATTGTGAGCAATAATGAAAGCATAGATTTCAAAGCCTTCAAGTAGGAATTTAGGGACTGAATCCATATATCCTATCTTCTTTCTTTCTTTTAAGTTTTTGCCATACAGTGTGTGCATTTGCTGGAGAGAGACAGAGAGAGAGACAGTGAGAAATCCCCTTCCAGAGGAGATGGCCAGGTCACAATCCATTCTCCTCCATTCTCCTCTTGGGATTTTGGACACAAACACACATGTGCCTGGCATGATTCTCATGATTAGGTGGCCCACAGTTAGGGAGTTTGTTGTACTTATTTCATTGTCATCTAATAGTTAAAGCTAGCTACAAAGCCTTGAAATCAGCCAGTGTTCTGAAGTTAGAGCTGCAAATCTTGTTGACAGTCACATAATAGTGAGTCAGCAAAAGCTCTTCTTGGATTGTATAAAAAGAAACACAACAACCAACATCTATCGCATGCTTATTGTGTGCTAAACCTTGGGCTTAGTCATGGGGCTACAGAGGTAAATAATACAGAAACAGTCCTTAACCTATGAAATTTATAATCCAGTATAACAATAATAATAAAGTCAGAGGTAAATAATTTCTCTAGGTTGGCAATATGTTTAAGGCATTTGACAATCACGGTGCCATCCAAGAATATCTTAGTAGCTTTTGTCTGATATAACCCATTCATTTCTAATTTTTATGCCACTATTCCATAATGATACAGTCAACAAATATTTTAAGTCTCTTTCTTTTTTCTTTTTCTATCTTTCTTTCATGAGAGAGAGGGAGATAGAGAGTATCCTCCAGCAGGGTCTTGACACCATGCTCTATCCCCAGCCTTTAGTCAGCCTCAGATTATGGGCAAGAGTGTGCCCAAGACACTCTTGGGGAGTGTTTCCAGACCTGAACCAGCAGCCTTCGCATGTGGGATTGTCTTATGCATTACTCCTTCCACGCCATCTGACTCCCCCAGAGTCAACAAATATTCAGTGAGTGCTAACTGTATCCTAAGTACTCTGTTTGACATCAAGGAAAACATGAAAAAGACCAACATCTCTCCTACCCTTGTGAAACTGTAAGGGCAGAAAGATACCTTTCTCTACCTATTGCAAGGAGCATGCCAACATTACTCTAACTAAAGACAGATGAACAGGAGAAAAGTATAACATTTATTTAATCAAAGTTTATATGACATGGGAGCTTTTGGAAATAAAGACCCAAGGACTGAGAGAAAACTGGTAATTTTTATGCTTGTGTTCAATGAAGAATGTTCGGCAGCTATGTAGAAATGTGATCAGACAAAAAGGGAAGGATCTACTGGTAATAGACTGAGTAGAGAAATCCAGCAAGGCGGGAATGTTCAGATTCTTCTTGGTGTCTCTGTAGCATTCTTTCCTCCCGGACAGGGTGCAGGATCTCTTCTTAAATGAAGATCTAATGACCTACAATCAGACAAGGTAGGTCAGATAATTTCTTTATGGAAAGAATTTCTTTACTGAAAGCCAGGAAAAAGTTAGAGTAATACTTCTAGTTTCTCTTGCCTTGGGGAAGAAAGAGGAGCAGGAGGTGGCAACCTGGAGAAGGTAAGAGAGAGATTTTGCTTCTGAGGCCCTTCCAACCTTCTTCCAACATTCAAAGCACTTAGCCAGAGCATCATACTTTGGGGTATGGTTTTCTGAGTTCCAACAAATCATACATTCTAACTAAACATTAATAGAACCAGAACAAACTATCTGGGCCACAAAAGTGTTACTCATAACACTTTTTATGCATTAAATTAATTTAACTTGGGGCTAGCAGGTGGCATCGTGGTTCAAGTAGTAGACTCTCACATGGCCGAAAATGGTTTGAGTCTCAGACCCAGCTGCTTGAATCTCACGCTGGGTATTTGTGTAAGTGTGCATGCCCCAAATTCCGAGAGGAGGAGGGATTGTGGTGTGGCCATCCCCACCCGGGCATGATTTCTCACTTTGTCTTGCTCTGTCTCTCTAGCTGGTGTATGCGTCCTATAGCAAAAATCTCTCTAAAAATAAGTAAATATTAAAAAATTAATTTAACTTGTATATTTTGTTAGATCATCAAACATACTCCTAAAATATTGTTGCCTTCTGGCTGAACCCTTTGATAGAGACACTTTTAGATTAAGTGGATGGTCAGAGTTAGATGAATGAATACACTGCAAGAATGAAAGAGTTGACCTGAGATGTCTGGTGATCTTTTCATGCAATCCTCAAGCACACCACTGTTTGAATGGTGGAAGTCTTGAAAAGAGCACTGGACTTGAAGTCATGAGCTCTGGGTTTTGCTCTACCATGAACCAGCTAGGAGACCTTGAGCAAATCACAGCATTTCAAGCCCTATATAAAAAGAATTTTACACAAGTGCCAGAGGGCACATGTGCTCACCAGAAAGAGAGACTTTTTTTTAAAGAGGGAGAAAGTCCCTTCCCTGCCCCAGGCAATGGTTACATTGCAATCTCTTCTCCATTTTTCCGTACTGCCAGGATTGAGGCACACACACACACACACACACACACACACACACACACACACTTGGCATGTTTTTCAAGTCACAAGGGCTGGGATTTGAACTTCAGATTGCAATGTGGGATACAGCTCCCTTAATTACTAAGCTACAGGGCTGCCCCCAAAAAGGAATTTTATGTCAACGTTGCTCAAAACCAAAGATCTTTAACTTTTTGATCAATTTTTCCCATAGAGTTATTTGTATTCTTTTCTGTAACTATTTTTTTTTTAAAAAAAGACTTTTTCCTTAGGGCATGTGTGCTCACCAGAGAGACAGAGAGAGACAGTGAGAAAGAAAGTGAGAAATCCTCCACCACCACCACCCACGGGACACTTACCATTACCTTCAACAGCAAAAACATTTTCTTATCAGAGAAGATTTCTTTGTATTTAGGCAAACAGGATTTGGGGCTTTAGACCTGAAGGATCACTGATGGTGAAAACCTGTTTTTGCAACTGTTTCAGAAAGGGCACTAGGCTTTAATTTCAGGATGTTAGCTTTGGGCACACAAAAGCCAAGTGTGTGCGGCTATTGTAATTCTGCCCACCCACAGACCCATGGACTGAAAATAGCACATGGATTAGCTCTTTTAATTTTTTTTTTCTGCTGCAGGGCATGAATGATTTCCGCCTTAGCAGCCCAGGGACCTCTATACTTGCAGACTTTGCAACTCAGTCACCTTAAAAGACACCAGAGACAGAGCAGGGAGACTTTTTTAGCTTAAAGATATAAAGAAGAAGCAAAATTAAAAAAAAATTATTATTAAAATCTCCAAAACTGGGGCCAGCAAGTGGCATGGTGGTTAAGGTACTGGACTCCTACATGACTGACCATGGTTTGAGTCCTGGACCTGGTGGCTTGAAAATCATGTCAGGTACATGTGCATGCGTGCCCAAAATCCTGAGAGGAGAACGGAAGAGAAGGGATTGCAGTGTGCTCATCCTCCCCGGGGTGGGGGAAGGTGGGGTGTGGTAGTGGTGGTGGTGATTTCTCACTTTCCCTCTCTCTGTCTCTTTGGTGAGTGCACACACCCTGTGGCAGAAATTCAGCAGGTGATGGAGGTTAAAGCACTGGATCCCACAAGGCTGGCTCCAGATAAGTGGCTTGAAAAACATACTGGTTGGGATCAGCAGATGGCGTAATGGTTCCGTCGCTGGACTCCCACATAGTCAACCGTGATTCGAGGCCCCGACCCAGTGGCTTAAAACTCACACTGGATGCATGTGTGTGCCCAAAATTCTAAGAGGAGAATGGAGGAGAAAGGATTATGGAGTATCTATCCTCTCTGGGGGTGGGGGTGATTTCTCACTTTCTGTCTCTCTGTCCCTATAGAAAAAATCTCTATTAAAAAAAAAAAGGAGGGGGCCAGCAGTTAGCGTAATGGCTATGTCACTGGACTCCCACTTAGTCTACCGCGGTTCAAGTCCCGGACCCGGTGGCTTAAACTCACGCCGGGCGCGGGTGCATGTGTGCCCATGATCCTGAGAGGAGAATGGAGGAGAAGGGATTGTGGCGTGGCCATCCCCCCTGGGGGGGGATTTCTCGCTTTCTATCTCTCTCTCTCTATCTATCTATCTTTCTGGCGAGCGCACACGCCCTATAGCAAAAACCTCTACAAAAAAAAAGAAAGAAAGAAAGAAAGAAAGAAAGAAAGAAAGAAAGAAAGAAAGAAAGAAAGAAAGAAAGAAAAGGAAACACAATAGTCAAGTGACTGCCCAAAATCCCAAGAAGAGAATGACAGGATTGAGGTGTAGCTATCCTCCCTATAGGGGGGCTCTCTCATTTTCTTTCTCTCTCTGTTTTTCTCTTTTCTCTTTCCTAGAAGTACAAATGCCCTATGGTGAAAAATCTAAATCTAAATAAATAAATAAATGAAATAACATTGCAGGATACTGACTGAAGGTGAGTCCATCCAATTGCTTCTCACTAAGGAATCTTGCACATGAAACCCCTGAGAGCACCAAATTGATGCCTGGCTTCCTGAATCCTGGGTGAAGAATGATGACATTAATATTAATATTCATGAGGCCATCTAGGGCATCAATATTTATAAAGAGCTCTAATGCATTAAAAAACAGACAGTGTGGGTAATAGAGGGCACCCCATTCCACGAACTACTGCTACCTGGCTGTGGAGGAATCCTTGCCCTTCAATGAATGGCATCTCCACAGACAGCCCATTCTCTCCGCCTTCCTCTGCCCAATCATGGCTTCTTTAGAGTCCGCTCATTTTTTGTTTTGGGTTTTGGGTTTTTTTTCTTTAGAGGTTTTTGCCTTAGGGTACATACACTCCCTGAAGAGAAAGAGATACAGTGAAAGGGAAAGTGAGATATCACTGCCCCGCGGTGGGGATAGCCATGTCACAATCCCTTCTTGGTTCTCCTTCTGGGATTTTGAGCATACACGCACATGCGCTCAGTGTGATTTTCAAACCACTGGGCCCAGGACTTGAACTGCAGTCAGCCATGTGGGAGTCAGTAACATAACCGCTATGCTGCCTGCTGGCCTCCAACTCCTTGTTTTTACAAGGGGTGCTTTTTGGTTATCCAGGGTTGGCTATCCCTTCTCTGAATATCCAGGGTTGGATATACCTTCTTCCTCTTCATGGCAAATATGTAATCCAAATGTGATGCCTCACGTGCCCCAGATGACTCTGGGGTCTTTTCCTGGTCCCTGTCCACAGCTGCGCAGGAAATATAAACACTTTTTAATATTAGCCCTAGTAAAACACAATGCGAAGGGTGAGTTTGCTCGGTACGAACCTTTTAGATAGGCTAGAAACCAAAGTGATGAGAATAGGGTGTCTGGACTCTAGAGTGAGAGACCTGGTGGGGCACAGCTCAACCTCACAGAGGTATTTTCATCTCTAAAGTGGAGGCTGTAATTCTACTTACCTCATAGTTACTAGAATTAGATGAGCTGATCCATATAACAGTCTTAGCACAGCTTCAGGCCTGTGAGAGACACACACTTTGGTAGGTATAGGCATTCGCTTCACTCGGGGGCCTGACAGGAGCCGGACAGGAATTCAAACTGGGTAGTCCAGGTAATAAAGGCCCCACAGGTGTTGAGAAAGGATGGGCAGGGTTTAAGTTGTAAGGGTTAGGGATAAGAGAGAGAGCAGTGCTGTGAGCTATTGACAGTGTACCCATGGAAGGGGTGAGGGCAGGGAGCTTCACAGAACCCTGAGAAGGATGTGTTCAGAGCAGCAGCCCCACTGGAGTTGTGCCTTCTTGGAAAAATGAAGCCAGCCCTGGATCTGCAGGGAAGGACCATCCCACTCCAGGGAATAAATGGTCCTCTTTTCCCCTCATCCTGTCTCTCTCCTTCACTTCCTGTCAGTACCTCCTTCAGGAAACTTTTTTTTTTCCAAGAGATTTTTAGCCATAGGGTGTGTACACTTGCCAGAGAGACAGAGAGAGAGACAGAAAGAGAGAAATCACCTTCCAGGGGGGATGGTCGCACCACATTCCATTCTCCTCCAATCTCCTCTTGGGATCTTGACAGGCACACACACGTGCCTGGTGTGGGTTTTAAGCCACTGAAACCAGGACTTTATCTGAGATCAACTATATGGGAGTCCAGTAATGTAACCATTATGCCATCTACTGGTTCCAAGGAAACCTATTTTTTACAGTCCTGGTAGGTCAGCTCCAGGGCTGAGTAGGACAAGAGAGATCAGCAGAAACTACCCAGCGGTACTAGTATTGCTCCTACTCACTGAAGAGACTACTAGTCAGTCTAGGTTAGTGAGAAGTCTGAAGTATAGACTAACCAAAGGAAACCAACTTGATTATGTTTAAGTACAGTTTCAGAAACAAGTGAGTTCCCTGGGGACTCACTTCAATGATAAGTAAATGAGAGCTATTTTTAATTAGCACCTCTGTTATATGTTAATACTAGTTGCAAGTGAGAGGTTTTTTTCAGTTTTTCCTCTTAAGTAGTTTTTTATTTATTCAGCAAACCCAAAGATAATACAGTGGCAATGTACTCATCCACCAGAGAGAGAGAGACGGGGAAGGAGAGGAAGAAAGCTATCCCAATGGCACGTAGTCACACCACCTTCCCCTTGCCTCCATTTCTCCATCCTGTCAGGATTTGGGGCGTGTATACACACATGCTCAGAGTGTTTTTCAAGCCATCAGGACTGGAATTTGAACCATGGTCAGCCATGAGAGATCTGGTAGGCTGGTCTCTCATTGTTTGTTCAATTTATCACCATTTTTGGTCTGATTGAATCCCAATGAATAAAAATTCTCTTCTGGGGACCAGCAGGTGATGTAAGGGTTATGTTGCTGGACTTCCAGGTAGTCAACCATGGTTAAAGTCCTGGATCCAGTGGCTTAAAACTCACACTGGACGTGTGTATGTGCATGCCCAAAATCCCTAGGGGAAGGCACAGGAGAAGGGATTGTGGCATGGCCATATCCCCAAGGGGTGATTTCTCTCTGTCTGTCTATCTGGCAAGTGCCTGAGCCCTATAGCAAAAATCGCCATCAAAAACAAACAAAAAACCCTCGTGCCAGGTGAAAGTGCTTGCCCAAACCATGCCCAAAATCCTGAGAAGAGAATGGAGAAGGGATCGTGGCATGGCCATCCCCCCAGGTAGTGATTTCTTGCTTTCTGTCTCTCTGCCTTTCTCTGTCTCTTAAGCGAGATGGGAGTCCAGTAATGTAACCATTATGCCATCTACTGGTTCCAAGGAAACCTATTTTTTACAGTCCTGGTAGGTCAGCTCCAGGGCTGAGTAGGACAAGAGAGATCAGCAGAAACTACCCAGCGGTACTAGTATTGCTCCTACTCACTGAAGAGACTACTAGTCAGTCTAGGTTAGTGAGAAGTCTGAAGTATAGACTAACCAAAGGAAACCAACTTGATTATGTTTAAGTACAGTTTCAGAAACAAGTGAGTTCCCTGGGGACTCACTTCAATGATAAGTAAATGAGAGCTATTTTTAATTAGCACCTCTGTTATATGTTAATACTAGTTGCAAGTGAGAGGTTTTTTTCAGTTTTTCCTCTTAAGTAGTTTTTTATTTATTCAGCAAACCCAAAGATAATACAGTGGCAATGTACTCATCCACCAGAGAGAGAGAGACGGGGAAGGAGAGGAAGAAAGCTATCCCAATGGCACGTAGTCACACCACCTTCCCCTTGCCTCCATTTCTCCATCCTGTCAGGATTTGGGGCGTGTATACACACATGCTCAGAGTGTTTTTCAAGCCATCAGGACTGGAATTTGAACCATGGTCAGCCATGAGAGATCTGGTAGGCTGGTCTCTCATTGTTTGTTCAATTTATCACCATTTTTGGTCTGATTGAATCCCAATGAATAAAAATTCTCTTCTGGGGACCAGCAGGTGATGTAAGGGTTATGTTGCTGGACTTCCAGGTAGTCAACCATGGTTAAAGTCCTGGATCCAGTGGCTTAAAACTCACACTGGACGTGTGTATGTGCATGCCCAAAATCCCTAGGGGAAGGCACAGGAGAAGGGATTGTGGCATGGCCATATCCCCAAGGGGTGATTTCTCTCTGTCTGTCTATCTGGCAAGTGCCTGAGCCCTATAGCAAAAATCGCCATCAAAAACAAACAAAAAACCCTCGTGCCAGGTGAAAGTGCTTGCCCAAACCATGCCCAAAATCCTGAGAAGAGAATGGAGAAGGGATCGTGGCATGGCCATCCCCCCAGGTAGTGATTTCTTGCTTTCTGTCTCTCTGCCTTTCTCTGTCTCTTAAGCGAGCGCACGTGCCCTATAGCAAAAAATCTCTTAAGAAAAAAAAATTCTATTCAGATAGATTTAAAAGATTTGATTAGTTCATTACAGGAATTCACATTTGGAATCTGTGTTAATTTGCTAGGGCTGCCATAATAGAGCACAACTAAGGACCACAGAAGTGACTTCGATGACAGAAGTGCATTGTCTCATGGTGCTGAGGCTGGAAGTCCAGAGGTTGACTGGGCCATAATTTCTCTGAAGGTGCTAGAAAAAAATCTCTTCCAGATCTTTCTTGTATCTCCTGGTAGTTCTTTGGCATTTGGTAGCATAAATCCAGTCTCCCTGTGTATTTGACTCTGTCTCCAAATTTTTCCTTTTTATAGGACACAGTCCTATTGGATCAGAGCCTCTCCTAATGAGCTAATCCTAACTTGATCATCTGCAAAGTCCTAATTTCCAAATAAGGTACTGGAGGTTAGAACTTCAACATACCTTTTTGGGCAGAGACACATTTCAATTCATAACAGGATTATTTGGGCCACTGTTTTGCTTCTAGGGCAGATACAGAGAGCTGGCTATAGAAGCATCACTCAGTGTCCCGCTGTCATTAACCTACATAAGTGTCTACCCCTGTGGGGTGCTTGCCTCTAGCTGGGCTAGCTTCGTGAGGCATTGGGCCAAAAGTGGGATGACTCGATAATATTCTTTTTTAAAAAGTAATTACTTATTTAATTATATTTATCATTTATCATTAAATGTATTTAATTAAATACATTAAATGTATTTATCATTATTAGTATTTTAAAATTTGCTACAGGGTATGCATGCTTACCAGACACACACACACACACACACACACACACACACATGCAGAGAGAGAGAGAGAGAAAGAGAGAGAGAGGGAAAGTGAGAAAGCAAGCCTCTGGGTCTGGGACCCGAACCGCAGTTGGCTATGCGGGAGTCTAGCACTCTAACCACCACTCCACCTGGTGGCTCCTGACTCCATAATATTCTTTAAGAAACAAAGAATAAGAGTAAAATTAATGTAAATTAGCAAGCTTAAAGGAAATCTAGCGTATACTTGAGAAAGCAAAAGTATAGATGTTAAAGTAACAGCAGGAAATAGAGCTCCTTAGGGACTTGCTGAATGAATGACCCTCTTGCCCACCCCTGGGAGCAGACTTTTTCTAGAGCAGCCTTTAGGCATTGAATATGGACTGCCTGGGAATCCACACCCTGTCTTAAGTCAAGCCAGACATTGTCTAAGGAACTCAGGCTCTTTCAATTCCAAACAACTTGAAAGTGCTTAGCCAATTACTTCCTCACCAACCTCTTGCCCCTATAATCCTTGGTCAATGATGAAAGGCAGCTCAGCTCCTCTCCTCCTCCCTGGCTCTCCCTTTGCTCCTGTACTTTGTCCTCTCTCATCCCCAGAACCTCCCTCTCTTTTTTGCTTGCTTATCTCCTTACCTTTAAGCATTCCCAGGATTGAATTCTCCCCAGGATTTATTCTTGGCCCATCCACTTTTCTGCCTTTTCACACTCCAAGAATAACCTTGTTGAGTGTCATATTTTCAACCACAGACTGTTTTCGATTTGTTCATACCCATATCAGGCAGAGCCCTGTATTTTCTCTATTAAACAATTTGCCAAAATGAATGTTTTCGCCTCCTCCACTAAACCATAAGCTTCACGAAAGGCTGTATTGGCCATGTCTTGTTTGTCATTGTATTTCCTGGTGTTTCAGAGTGATTGGCTTATGACTGTTATTAAATAGAAATCTGCTAGATTGTACAGGACAGCATGACTCCAAAACATTTATCTTGAACATCCTTCCTAAATCTCAGATGCCAACATACACCTGCCATCTCATTCTTCCGTAGGTGCCCACGCATCCAAAACTGAACAACTCACTTATTTTTGGATTGCCTTTACCTCCCAGCTGGAGGCCTAAGAAT
>NW_006201399.1:790092-837888 GCF_000334495.1 Tupaia belangeri chinensis | reverse complement strand
TCCCTCTACCTCCATATCAAGTTAATCAGGAGGCTTCCCAAATCTCTCTCCTAAATATTTCTCAAATTCATCCTCTCTTTCCAGTCCATTCACCCACTAAAATATAAGCTTCACAAAGGCAGAGATAGTTCTGTGTTCACTGCATACCCCAAGTGCCTAGAATAGAGCCTGCCACAAAACAGTGGCTCAAAAGTATTTGTTGAATGAGTCTTACAAAAGCCCTGAAGTAGGGCTTTTTCTACATTATCTACATCAGTTCTGTGTGCCACATGACAAACCTCCCCCAAACTTAGCGGCTTAAAACAGCACTAACTTACCGTTCTTGTTGGGTGGCCCTTGGATTGGGCTATGTAAGTGAGGAATAACTATCTGACTGGGGTGCCTCCATTCTCCTCTGAGGTGCCTGTCATCATCCAGTAAGCTAGACTGACTTCTTCACGGTGTGATGGCCTCAGAGTTTCAAGACTTTTTTTAAAGAAGTTTTTTTTTTTTTTGCTACAGAGTGTTTGTGCTCACTAAAGAGACAGAGACAGAGACACAGAAAATGAGAAATCACACCCCTCAGGGAGAGGGTCTTGCTGCAATCCCTTCTCCTCCATGCTCCCCTCGAGATTTTGGGCATGCAGACATACGTGTCCGGTGTGAATTTTAAGCCACTGGGTCTGACGCTTGAATTGCAGTTGGCTATTTGGGAGTCCAGGGATGTAATTATTATGCCATCTGCTAGTCCCAAGTTCTAAGATGTTGAATGAGAAAGCTGCATGGCCATTAAGGTCTCCACTTGAAAGTCACATAAGGTCACATCCACTGCATTCAACTGAGAAAACCATATCATATGGCTAGGGAAACTTCAGAGGCACGAAGAAACAGACTGATGTTCTTGAAAGGAGGAATGATAATGTCACATGGTACTTCGATTTGAATATATGTGGCCCTTCAAAGTGAATTGAAACCCAGTCACCGAGGTAATGCAACGGAAAGGTGGGACATCTGAGAGGTGATTAGATCATAAGGATTCCTGTCTGCCATGTGAGCATGCAGCAAGAAGGCCCTCACTAGACACCAAATACCAGTTCCTTGACCTTGGACTTCCTAGCCTCCAAACTGTATGGAATAAATTTCTGTCCTTTATAAATTACCCATCTCAGGGATTTTATTAAAGCAGCACAGACTAAGGCACATAGCAAAGAATGTGAACCCAGGAAGGTATGGTTCACTGACCACCATTATGATCATTCCATCTTTCTCAGGTTACTGCAGCAGCCTGTCTGATGGTATGCACACTTTAAATCTGTTTTCCAAATAGCTTCCAGCATGATCTTCTTGAAGCAAAAATCTGATCCTGCTGCCATCTTCCTTCATTTTAAGAAGTTTTTTTTTTTTTGCTACAGAGTGTTTGTGCTCACTAAAGAGACAGAGACAGAGACACAGAAAATGAGAAATCACACCCCTCAGGGAGAGGGTCTTGCTGCAATCCCTTCTCCTCCATGCTCCCCTCGAGATTTTGGGCATGCAGACATACGTGTCCGGTGTGAATTTTAAGCCACTGGGTCTGACGCTTGAATTGCAGTTGGCTATTTGGGAGTCCAGGGATGTAATTATTATGCCATCTGCTAGTCCCAAGTTCTAAGATGTTGAATGAGAAAGCTGCATGGCCATTAAGGTCTCCACTTGAAAGTCACATAAGGTCACATCCACTGCATTCAACTGAGAAAACCATATCATATGGCTAGGGAAACTTCAGAGGCACGAAGAAACAGACTGATGTTCTTGAAAGGAGGAATGATAATGTCACATGGTACTTCGATTTGAATATATGTGGCCCTTCAAAGTGAATTGAAACCCAGTCACCGAGGTAATGCAACGGAAAGGTGGGACATCTGAGAGGTGATTAGATCATAAGGATTCCTGTCTGCCATGTGAGCATGCAGCAAGAAGGCCCTCACTAGACACCAAATACCAGTTCCTTGACCTTGGACTTCCTAGCCTCCAAACTGTATGGAATAAATTTCTGTCCTTTATAAATTACCCATCTCAGGGATTTTATTAAAGCAGCACAGACTAAGGCACATAGCAAAGAATGTGAACCCAGGAAGGTATGGTTCACTGACCACCATTATGATCATTCCATCTTTCTCAGGTTACTGCAGCAGCCTGTCTGATGGTATGCACACTTTAAATCTGTTTTCCAAATAGCTTCCAGCATGATCTTCTTGAAGCAAAAATCTGATCCTGCTGCCATCTTCCTTCATTTTCTTCTGAAAGAAGTGCCAAAACGATATTCTTTGAATAACAAACAATTCACTATAATTACAGCTCCGTCTACCTTCCACAGATAATGTGTTGGTGCAACGCAGATGACATCCCATCAACACATGCATCTGTTGGCTGGCTTAGGTGATGGTCTGCAAGGACACTCAGTCCCACCCCACCCCTTCTGTGGATAGCACAGAGACACCCCCACCAAAAATGTTGTTAGCAGCCTGCATTTGCCTTTACAACTGGGCCATCTCCCCATTTTAACAGTAAATCCAAATCTTACAAAAGGGAGTGGCAAAGGGAAAAACTACAGAAGGAACATTCAGAAACAAAAGGCAAACACTGTGGGAAGAGGGAATAGGAGAAGAAATGAAACCAAGATCTTTTCTTACTCTGCCTGAGTTCTCTTTCAGTAACCAAGTCTTGAAATATCAAGTTGGAAATTATGGAGAATGTACCCATTCTTTGTCTTTCTATTATTGTTATTATTTTATTTTGCTATGACATCATCCTTCCTGCCTCAGCCTTCCAAGTAGATGGGACTACAAGCATGTGCTACCACATTCTGCTTTTAGGGTAGGTTAGGAAGTAAATTGAGCTCCTCCATGGCCTCAGCCTGCTGAGTAACAGCATCTACCAGCACATGCTACTGCAGCATATAGCTGGGCCTCTGTTATTTTTCGATGTCATGAATTACATATGTTGGAAAGATATGGCAGGAATCACAAATGCTTTTGCTAATGAGCTTCACAGAGCTAAGTTACCATCCTTAGCTTCTTGGGGAAATACCTTTGGTGTGCCTGCCATTTGCACCTGTGGAGTGTTTTCTAATTTTGTTTCTGCATTGGCTGTGTCCTCAGATCATCCTACATTGTATGAAATGGTGACTCCATTTCATAGGAGTGCAGTGACAGCCTAAGATGCACAAAAACATTGCTGCTTTTTCTGTTTGTCCAGTTCACGGTGAAAGGCTATGAGACTGGGGTGGAATTGTTGCAGATGCATCTCAGATAAAGGGAGAAGTTTTTTCTTTTCTTTTTTTCTTTTTTCTTTTTTCTTTTTCTTTCTTTCTTTCTTTTTTTTTTTTTTTTCCTTTTTTTTTTTTTTTTTTTAGGGCGGGTACTTTCGTCAAGGCTATGAGACTGGGGTGGAATTGTTGCAGATGCATCTCAGATAAAGGGAGAAGTTTTTTCTTTTCTTTTTTTCTTTTTTCTTTTTTCTTTTTCTTTCTTTCTTTCTTTTTTTTTTTTTCCTTTTTTCTTTTTTTGCTATAGGGCGCGTACTCTCGTCAAAGAGAGACAGAAAGTGGGAAATCACCCCCCAGGAGGATGGACACACTGCAATCCCCTTTCCTCCATTCTCCTCTCAGGATCTTGGGCATGTATGCACACACGCCCGGCGTGAGTTTAAGCCACCGAGTTTGGGACTCAAACTACAGTCAACTACATGGGAGTTCAGCAACATAGCCATTATGCCAACTGCTGTTCCCCCAAGGGAGAAGTTCTTGAAGTCAGTGGGAGAGGTGGGATTCAGCTTCAAATGTACCTCGTCATCCCTCCATTTATGAATCCTAGCCCTAGTGGTGCAGTTTGAGGTTCTTATCATTCTGAACTGGAAGCTCATAGAATGACTGAGGGAAGGGTGTTAGCAGCAGCTTATGTAAAGAATCGAATGTAGATCCAGGACAAGGAGGAAGCCAGAAAAGAAGATGTGCACTGGGACAGTCTGGTTGGGGCATCTGGAGCCAAGTATCACATGCTTGAAGTCTGGCTTATTTACCTTACCTGGCCAAGGGGTGGGAGCTAGAATACTCTCAGGGTGGCCATCAAGACAAATAACCTCAGAGCTTCAGGAGTATGGAACTTGAAGGCACCAGAAGACCACAGGCATCTCAGCCTTCATCTTAACTGCAGTGAGAGCTCCAGATACAGTCACCAACCAACCGTGCCTTTGCCCTTGTTTGTAATGTGCCTCTGAGATAGAACCTGGGATAGCAGAATGCCAGCTTGTCCCCCCCATCCCCCCAAGAACAAGAATAGTTTTCTTTTTTGGAGAGGTTTTTGTTATAGGGTGCATGTGCTCGCCAGAAAGAGAGAGATAGAGAAACAGAAAGCGAGAAATTACCCCCCAGGGGGGATAGCCACGCCACAGTCCCTTCTCCATTCTCCTCTTGGGATCATGGGCACACATGCATACGTGCCCGGTTTGAGTTTAAGCCACTGGGTCTGGGACTTGAACCACTGTCGACTACATGAGAGTCCAGCAACATAGCCATTACACCAACTGCTGGTCCCAAGAATAGTTTTCTACTGTAACCAAGTCTCCACCTTGCTGGGTACAGAAACACCCTGCCGCCTAGAGTAGTGTCCTAAAAATCCACCACCTGAAACCCCTCATGCCTCTCCTAGCAGAACGTTCACACTTTGCCTCACCATGTTATCCTTCACAGTATCTGAGCGCTCCAGAGGTCTTGCCCGTGAAAAGCAAGGGGTCTGTCTGCCTCACAGTAAACAACCTATCTAGATGTTCCATCCAAGGAACCTCTTTTTTATTTTTTTTTCTTAATTTGCCATAGGGTGTGTCCAGTCACTGGAGAAAAAGAGAGAGAGAAACAGGTAGAAAGAGAGGCAAAGTGAGCCACAAGGGAATGGTCACACTGCAATCCCTTCTCCTTCATTCTCCACTTGGGATGCTGGGCATGCATTAATGGGACAAAGAAATGTATTATCTGTTGAAGATGTTTTATAATTTTATCAACTGGACTAGGAAGACATGTTCACCTGTTGAAATATTCATTTTGTAAGCTAAATAATGTGATTGAATGTATAAAGGAAAATGAAATAAAAAATGTAAAAAAAAAAGTGAAAGAAAACCCACAAAACTTTGTTCAAGGCAAACATCTCACAGGACTCATGTTTTCCTAAATACATTTTAGGAAATGGATATAAACTCCAGAAAGACGAAACTGTGTTTACCGATAGTTCTACCAACTCAAATGTGAAAGTAAGGCTAGGAAGACGTCCTAGGGAGCAGTCAGAGCCTCTCTTCTTCTGTCACCAGATATGAGGAACTGAAGAGGGAGGGGACACTGGTAAGCAGTGGGCCAGCAAGTCAAATGGGGACAGTAAGCATTAGAGACAAAGTGGCATAGGTGTAGAAAATACTTCTGGCCTGGCTGCTTGTTCTGAAAGGGAGTGTCTCAAAGAGACTATTCCGCATAAACATGGGATGGGTGAGGGGGAGTGTAGTCTATTGCTCTGTTTAACTTTTTGGAAATATAATAGAACTGCACAAAGAAATTAAGTCAGTGTCATAAATTATGCAATGAAAGGCCTAATTCTGTTTTTCTGCAATGGACTATTTAAAAAATCACAGGATTTCTATGTGAAAATAAAAACAACAAAATTATGAGAACTTCCATTATGCCTCATTTAGTCTTATCACCACTTCATTAAAGTACTCTGTGCCTTTCCCTCTACTCCCCCTGCCATTTCTTCCTCTCTGTCACTTGACAATTGACTTTTTTTCTACCTCTGAGCCTTGTCTGCCCTCAGATAGGGTGTATCATTTTGTTTAGGACTATTTCACTTGACTATAGCAATAGATACACAAAATGAAATTTAAAAACAAGCCTGACTTGAGCAAAAATCAAACTGATTAGATCACATAGCTGGAAAGTTTTGGTTTCAGGCACAGCTTGGGAGAACTTCAAACAAATTATCAGGGCTAGGGTTCTGTTCCCTGTCTTTTTCTTTTCCAGTATATTTTTTTCAGAGTGTGGAGGATAGGGCAAAGAAGAGAATAACAGCACCTCCAACAGGGTCATCATGCTACCATCTACCTCTAGCTTCAGCTAGCCCTGATCATGGCCTTGTGTGCCCAGTGTACTCAGGGAGGTCTCTGAACATGAACTTGGGACTTTTCTGTGTGGATCCGCCTCACAGAGCATCATGCTTTACCATTGCATCACTGCCCAGTCTCTGTTCTCCATCTTTTGACTCCACTTCCTGTGTGTTGGCTTCATGCTCTAGGACCACAGCATAGCAAGAGGGCTGCTGTTGCTCCTCATACTCCTCCAACACTAGCCAAGCAGATAAAGTGGTTTCTTTCCCAGAACTCCGTGCAGTTATCGTATTGAATCTCATTGGCTTTGATTGGCTTATATTACCAGGTCTGGGAAATGGGGTGCTCTGATTGGCTTAGGTCTAGGTCATATGCTCCACTATTCCAACCAGAGCGCAGGGAGGAGAGGAAAACTGGTATGCTATTTAGTAACCTAACGAAGATTAATGGCTGTCAGGAAAGCACAAAAGATGTTTACCTTACTTGAGAGATCATGTAGTATAGAAAAAAGACATTCTAGACTACCTGTGTTAAATCCTGCCTCTGCCCTTGTTATCTAAATGACAAGTTGTTTAACTTCGTTGTGACTCAGTTTTCTTTCCTGACAAATGGAGATGATGAAAGTGTTTACCCCCTAGAACTGCAATGAGGTTTAACTGAGGTACTACATACACACCACTTAGAACATGTCGAGCAGGTACCATGTGCTATTTCAATGTTAGCTTTTACCTAGGACATGCCCTGACTCCAAGGCCTCCCTCTGAGATAACTACACTCACCTTTCCTATAATTTTATTGTTCTCTTTAAATGACAAAGAATGAGTCAGGAAGTAGGGGCTGGTAGATTTGTAACAAGAGGCCTCCCTGTCCCTGTCAGGAAGGAGCTGGGGCAACACTTGCATTGCCTTATTTGATGTGGGAACTCAGCAACTTTGAGTCAACAAATGCCAAAACAGCCATCCATAAAAGCGATCATCAAGGATCATTCATTAACTTAACAAACACCTACTGAGTAAACATTTATTGGCTGCTCCTATGTGTACTCAGTGCTGAGGTTGCCAAGTTGAACGGACATGCACCTGCTTTCTAGAGCCTCACAGATTGAGAGGAAGAAGGCGTGAACACAGGTAATGCAAAGAAAAGGAATCAATTATGGTTTTATGTTCTGGATTAGCGTGTGTTTGGTTCTGTGCCAGCACTATTTTTGGGAGCCTGCTTTTATCTCTCCCAACTCCCCATTTCTTCCTCACTAGCATTCTTCTTCACTCCACTTCTGCCCACACTCTGCCCCCTCCTCTTCCAGGCCACACTTTCTGCCCTACTTCTTTCTAGGAATGTATGATAGGATCCCACTTAAGAGTTCCCTACCATAGGTGCCACAGGAGTTTGGCACTGTCCCTACAGCTTTTTCAGTCAAGGCCTTGTAGAGGTAGGCAGTCCAGGGTCTTTCCTATCCCTCCATCCTGCTTCCTCCTGCTGGAAGCACAGAATATAGATAGCTATGCTGGGCTCCTCCACACCCACTTCTGTCCTGTTGCCTTAGCAACAAGACTGAGAAAGTTGGGTTTCCCAGTATCCAAGGCTACACTGTTCAGACAACTGCGACATGTTTCGTGTACATATGGATCTGCAGTTGATTTAACCAGGGGAGATCTGAATTGTATATGGGTGCATACAGGTGTACACAGGTGACACACTGAATCTTAGGTCTGTTATGAGACTCTTTCATTTGTATAGAACTTGGGTTTTAAGTAGGAAGAAACATTGGATCTCCTCTACAATATTTAACGTGACCTCTTTAGGTTCCACAGAAAGGGCTCCTCACCCTTCTCCCCAGGAGTAAGGGAGGTGGCATTTAAAGGAAGGGCTGAGGTAGAGAGGCAGGTAGAAAGGGAGGATGAGTGTTTTTATTAATTTTTTTGTTTAGTGACGTGGGTTTATGGGAGAATAGGAAGGGGCATCTTTGTGCTTTGTAGTTCACATTCCCAGGGTGCCATTTCTGGGAATCCTACAGGCCTTCAAGACTCAGGGCCAAGCTTCTAGTCCAAAGGACACATGTCTCCTGACACTCAGAACTGAGCCAGGCTATGGGCCATTAAGTGCCAGGGCCCCTGGGTGTCCACCCTTTCTCTCCTGCAGGTTATAGCTGTCCTGGGGCCAAGGCTCTTCTTTGGCTGGCCCTCACAGGCCAGCTCAGTGACATGCTTTTCTCAGGCCTGTAGGTCCGGTCCAGGGCTCCTGGCTCCCAACTTATTTCATTACTGATGACCCTTGATATTTTCCAAAGCACTTTCACAGACAACTCAGATGATCTCACGAAAAATCCCAGGAGAAGGAAGATGTCCTTGGACCCATTTTGCAAAACAAGCAAGCAGGGACTTTGTGCAGCCCACTTAGTAGCTCGAAGCCATGCTGGGCCTGGTACTGCTTGCTCTGAGGCCTGAGATTCTTGTCTCCCTAGTCTTAACTCCATGATCTGGAGTGTGGTTCTACTGAGACACATTTGCCATCTCATTGGGAAGGAGGTGAGTTCACTGTATTGTCTCTAGTAGTATAGTCTTTTAATCAAAAGTTCATGGTTTGGGACCAGCAGATGGGGTAAGGGTTATGTTGCTGGACTCCTATATAGTCAACCACAGTTTGAGTCCCAGACCCAGTGGCTTAAAACTCAGGCCGGGTGCATGTGCTGTGTGCCCAAAATCCTGAGAGGAGAATAGAGAAGAAGGGATTGTGGCATGGCCATTCTCACTGGGGGCCAATTTTTCACTTTCTGTCTCTCTGTCTCTCTCTGTCTTTCCATTGAGTGCATGTACTCTATAGCAAAAATCTCTGAGGAAAAAAAAAGTTCATGGCTATGCCAACCACCTCCACCTAAAAAACAGAATATGTGGTCTGACCAAGGATTTCTTTTTCTAATTTCTGAATTAGATTTTTATGAAAAAGAAAGCTAAAAAAATTGCCATCTCATTTAGTTACACATTTAGCTAAATGTGGGAAATATAAAATGATTTGAGTCAGGATTGTCCCAGAAAGTTTGAAACAATTGTAGTACCTTAATGATACTATCACATATGGTATATAATCATGCTTGCTTATTTTTTCTTTAATACAAAATTCACTTTACAAGCTAAGTGATGCATAGTAATTGAATGTATATATTAAAAAAGTGATTTCTAAATAGTATCTACCAATCTTTCTGTGAATATTGATACCTAATTCAATAGAAATTATTTACTTGAACAGGCTCCTAAGAACCTTGGCAGAATTAATATTTAAGAAAAACTGTAGGGGCCAGCAGGTGGTATAGTGGTTAAAGCACTGAATTCCCACATGGGTGACTGCAGTTCAAGTCTCAGACTCAGAGACTTGAGGCACATGTGCATGTGTGTCCAAAATCCTAGGAGGAGAATGGAGGAGAAGGGATTGCACCCCCTTGCGGGGGTGATTTCTTGCTTTCTCTCTCTCTTTCTCTTTCTTTCTCTCTCTCCAGTAAGTGTACACACCCTGTAGTAACACTTTCTTTCTCAAAAGGAGGAACTTTAAGTTCTGGTCTTTAACCATACCTTTTTTTTTAAGAGAGAGAGAGATTTTTGCTATAGGGTGCATGTGCTCATGGGAGATACAGAAAGACAGAGAGACAGAAAGCGAGAACCGCCCCCCCCCCCGGGCGATGACCATGCCACAATCCTTTCTCCATCCTCCTCTCAGGATTTTGGGCATGCATGTGCATGTGCCCAGCATGTCTTAAGCTGCTGGGTTGGGGACTCAAACCTTGGTCGACTATGTGGAAGTCCAGTGACGTAACCATTATGCCATCTGCTGGTCCCAACTATACGGTTTTTGTAAAATTCAGGCTAGGAAATTAGTAAAGTCAAAAGTACACACTTGAAAAAAATGTGACTTTGTGCGTGTGTGTGTGTGTGTGTGTGTGTGATGTCTCTGACAGGTCTCACTGTGTCACCATCCTCCTGCCTCAGCCTCCCTAGTAGTGGGGACCACAGGTGCATACCACTATATCCTGCTCCTTCAGACAGTCTTGCCCATGATGATCACAAACTTGAGATCCACCTGCTTCAGCCTCCCAAGTAGCTGGGACTACAGGCACACACCACTGTGCAGGCTTTATGAGAACTGAACCCAGGCATCCCTGTGTCTTTAGCCTGCTCAACAGCAGCATCCAGCCTATGTCACTATGCCTGGGCCAAAAAACAAATGTAACCTTTGATTTATAAATCATAATCCATTTTTAAATGCTTTTAAAATAATTTTGTCTTTTTGTTTTGTTTAAGTACATTTTATCTATTTTTTAGGAGGTTTTTTTCTAGTTTCATTTTGAGGACGTTTCAAGAGAATTTAATAAACATGCAGGTTAAGCAAATGTCTGAAATTTCTAGAACTGAGATTGTAATTCTTTGTCCTCAGAGCTACCCATAGAAGAAAAGGTGGTGATAGCAAAGTGCCAACAACTTTTTTAAAAAATGAGAATCAGAAATAGTGAATTTTTTTTTGCTTTAAATACTTTGATTTATTTTTACTAGGATATGCGTACATGTGGTGAACTTTTCATATTAACTTGGTTAACTACACTCCACAAACATGGGTAACACAGTAGTCATATAATGTCTTATAGGTCTTAAAATTAATAAAACCTAATTGCAGTATAATTTTATCACATTTTTATATTGCTTGTAAAATTCAAATTATACACTTCTATTATTTGAGTTTTCTCATTTTATGCTGCTCCTGAAACAATCTATCATTAAACATAATACTAAGCACGTTTAAATCTTTTACATCCAGAAGATTAAACTCCCTGATTGTCTTAGAATATTTTTTAAGTAAATACTTGTAAGATTTAATAAATGTTTTATAGATTTAAAGGGGATGGGAATACAGAGTCGATAGGTGATTACTTTCACAATAAGAAAATAATGAAAACTCAGGACCATAATAAATGTTATGGAAGCTAGAGCATAGGATATCCCCATCTTAAACATCTTTGTTCTTATTTAACCTTTAAAATTGTGAATGACCAACCGCCAAGTCTAGTGTCATTCATGGCCACGTGCCCAGGAGCTCAAGTTTCTTCTTGAACATGGGTGTGAAATGTATTACCATAAATACTGAGAAACTCAATGAACTGCATATTTTACAAGCAGATCCACATCTGCCCCTGCATCTGACTACTGTTACGTGCTCTGACTCTGAGCAGATGAGGTATATAGTCTTTTCTGGAGTCTAGGTCTATGGAAGTTAAACTACTTACTGCAGAAACCACACACCAGGGTGAAACCTTGTACAAAATGTAACTGGGTTGACTAGGATTCCAGGAACAGCCACCGTACTTGCCCAGATTCGACTCTATTACACACACAACCAACCACAGTGAAAATGGGTCATAAACACAGCTTGCCTTACAGAGGCGACCAGATTTTGGGCACAGCCCCAGGAGCTTTCTTTTCCTCCCCACTTTATCTTTGGCCAGGCTACACACTGGCACAACTGGACCTTTGTTCTGCTCACCCAGCAAAGTCAATAGGGCTTCCTATTCCTGTATTTTTCCTCCATCTGCACAAAAGCAGCCCTCCTCCTATCCTCTAAATCAAGATTTGTGCAGTGGGCAGCAGGTTTTGCCACAAGAACCTGAGCTTGGAGGAAGAAAGAGAAAATAGGATTGAGTTGCCTTCTGGAGGGTTAGTTGAAATTAATCCTGGATGGAAATAGCAGCTTCAATGTCATGGTTCTCTCTCTTGGTCTCGTCCCTTCCCCAGCGCTCTCCTGCTCCATTCTCTACTCAGATTCTGTGATCTCTGCTTTCCTGACACACTGTGGTACCTTCCTAATGGAGCCCTTGCTTAGTGCACTCATTTTTTCTAATCTGTGTTCTGGACTCAGTCATTTGTTTACCAGTTCATCATATTTATTGACTTTTTACTATGGGCCAGGCTATGTGCTGGGGGTGTGAAGATCCTCTTATTCAATCAATGACTCAATCGGTCCATTGTCAATATATTTTGAGCAACCATTATTTGTTCTAGGTATTGATTATACAGCAGAGAACAAAACACCTTTCATAGAGCTTATACTCCATGGGGAGAATGATAGAGTCAAATGAACAAATTATATACATTTATTACATGCTATGTTAGTTAAGTACCCTGAAGAAGAATAAAGCAGGAAAGGGAGGTGGAAAGTGTTGGATGTGTTGTGGTGATTTTAAATTGAGCAGTTAATTGGCCTCACTGTAATGAAGTGAGGAAGCCTGCTATATGAATATCTAGATATAGTGGTTGATTTTATGTGTCAACCTCACTGGGTAAAGGGATGCCCAGATAGCTGATAACATGTTTTTTTCTGGGTGAATGTGTGAGGGTGTTTCCAGAAGGGATGATCATTTGAATCAGTAGCCTGGGTGAAGATACGTCCTCAACAATGGAGCAGACATCATCCACTCCACTGAGAGCCCCAATAGAACAAAAAGGTGAAGGAAGCATGAATTTGCTCTCTGCTTGATCTGGGACATCCATCTTCTCCTGCCTTCAGACATCGAAGTTCCTGGTTCTTGGGCTTCAGAATCTGGTACCTACACAGGCAGCTCCCTTGGTTCTCAGGCCTTTGGTCTCAGTCTGGAAGTTACACCATCAGCTCTCCTGGCTCTCAGGCCTTTAATGGACTGATTACAATGCCAGGTTTCCTGGATCTCTTCTATGGACAGCAGATGGAAGAACGTCTCTGCCTCCCATAATCACATGAGCCAATTCCCAAAGTAAATCTCTTCTTATATATCTGTATCAATATAGATATATATCCAGTTGATTCTGCTTTTCTGGAGAACTCTAATAATTGGTTATAGAGCTATTGAGACAGAGGGAATAGCCATGGAAAGACCCTGGGACAGGAGCATGAATGGTGTGTGCTCTAAGGTCAGCAAGAAGGCCAGTGTGCCGTAGTGTTGGTGAACGAGAGAGAAGATGAGGTTGGAGTGGTTAGTAGTGGGGACAGATGGCCTAGGGCATGAGAAGAACTTTGACTTAAGCTCTGAGTGAAATGGGAGCCATTCGAGGATTTCAAGAAGAGTGGAATCATCTGCTGTAATGAAAACAGACTGGAGGGTGGGAGGAAGAAGGAAGGAAGAGGAGGAAGGTAAAAGGCCCTGGCTGTGATGCACGCAAGAGACTATATTAACATGGAGCAAGTGGTGTGGGTGGGACAAAGCATCAGGGATATGACTACATGAGTGTCTGGAAAATAGAACTGATGGTATTTGCTACAGATAGGACATGGGATGTGAAAAAGGGAAGGGGATTTGATGCTAGGGTTTTAGTTTGAAAAACTGGGAAAATAAGAATGCAACACAGCACCTGCCCTCGAGGAGCTCACACTCTAATGGAGGAGCTCACAGTCTAATGAGGGGTTGTTATGTAAAGGAGTAACCTGCTGTCAGAAGGCAAGAGCCAGAGAAGAAGTCTGTGCATAATGCCATGGAGGAGTCTGGGTAGCAGAGGAGGTGCCACAAGCTGAGCCTTGTAGGAGGAGGAGGGAATTGCCAGGCTGGCAAGGTTGGGGAGGATGTTCCAGACTGAGATCCCACAGAAGAGCATGATGTGCTCAGCAAGCCTGGGCAAAGGAAGAGAGAGCTATCACAGAGTTAAAAAGCCAGTGTGGGGGACCAGCAGATGGTGCGATGGTTATGTGGCTGGACTCCCACATGGCCACCATGGTTCAAGTCCCAGACACAGTAGATTCAAACTCATGCCGGGTGCATGCTGTGTGTGTTCAAAATTCCTAAAGGAAAATAGGTGAGAAGGGACTTTAGGGTGGCCATCCCTACAGGGAGATGATTTCTTGCTTTCTGTTTCTCTGTCTCTCTGGTGAACTCATGCACTCTATAGAAAAAAAATCTCTCTTAAAAAAAAGAAAGGCAGTGTGGTTTTAATAATACACATTTCCCATAAGCCTTTTGAAAACTCCTTGTCTATCTTATTTAATCTCCTGAATATCTTTATGAGGGAAGCATTGGCATCTTCATTTGTTTTAAGTTTATTTGCCTATTTCTTCCACAAGCACAAGAGACACTCTGTGTGTGTGTGTGTGTGTGTGTGTGTGTGTGTGTAAGAGAGAAATAGGAAGCATCCCTGATAGGGCGTTGATGCTGTGATCCACAGCATCACCCAGTCCCAGATCCTGGATACACATGTAGTCAGGGAGGTCTCTGGACCGGAGTCTGGAACCTTCCCACGTGGGTCAACCTCGCAGAGTGTCACGTTTTATTCCCACACCATCGTCCAGCACCTGGTGTCCTCATTTTACAGAGGAGGAATCTGAGACTCAAAATGGACCCACTCAGGCTCACATGAGAGCAAGCAGGTCTTGCTCTTGACCTTGTGCCATATTGCCTCTGGCTATCATCTTCCCAGAGGGTGCGGTGAGGTGTGGGTGTGAGGAACATCGAAGACACCTCTTGGAAGGACAGTCCTCCACTGCGTTAAATAGGAAACTGCACTATCTTCCAAAGCTATCCACAGCTGAGGCACCAGTGAGCCCTCTTTGGCTCCTTTCCTCATGACTGATGACGCCTGACACTTTTCAAACAACCATCAGTCATCTTCATTAGAAATACAGCTTTGAGGGCTAGCTGGTGGCATAGTGACTAAGGCACTGGACTTGCACATGGCTGAACACAGTTCAAGTCCCAGACCCAGTGGCTTGAAAATCACTCTGGACACATGTGTGTGCCTGTCCAAAATCCCAAGAAGAGAATGAATGAGAAAGGAATTGTGATGTGACCATCCATCCTGGGGAATAATTTCTCACTTTCCCTCTGTCTCTGTCTCTCTTCGATGAACACACAACCTCTATGATAAAAACTTTATAAAAGAAATAGAACTTTGAATAAAAGAAAACAATTTTACCAGTCAGAAAGTCATAACAATGTGTGGATTAAACCTAAGGTGGAGCTTCAAGCATGTAAGATTTGCATAAATTTTGGACAGGAATTAGTGGAGCATAAACCAGAAACACTGAGCGACCCTAGGCACAGCATACACCTTCCCTGGGCCAATTCCCCAGGCCTTTGCATGGGCCAGTAACACCTGGCTTTGGCTTTTCAGAGCTGAGCTCCTGATTTGTTGCTGCCAAGTGTGGGGACATGCGCTGAGCAAACACCACATGCTCTTTTGGGGTTTGGCAGAACCTTGTAACTTGTCTTTCCCTGACCTTGGCTGCAGACAGAGCAAGGGTAGAAATTACTAGGGGCGTTCCAACAGACACACCTAACAGCTAGTTCTCTGCATTAGAAAGGAAGATGAGATTTACTCTAGATGGGATTACCACCAAGGGATACACCTTGCCCCTGGTATGACTAATCCCTTATAGATTTGTTAACTGCTTCTCATTGTCTGTAACCTGGCAACTAATCCATGAAGTGTCATGAAACATACATGTGTAATGTCTCCTTGTACTATAAATAAAGACGTCCAGTTCATCTGGGCGGCACAGGTTGCTTGGGCTACCTAGGCTCAGGCTGCCTGTGTCCATTTCCACTCTATCCTTTTGTCTCATCTTTTCTGCTTCTTCCATAATAGCGCTAAGCCTGGGGGCGGACGCCGACAGCCAAGGTCTTGACCAAGGCTTATAAAGGAGGCAAAAAGCTATTGGCACAAAATAGCCACAATGGTTTGTTTTAGCATCTTCGCTAACTCGTGTAGACTGAGACAACACACTGAAAACTTGGTGAACATGTCTAGAAAAGCCACTTAGCACCGTGGTGAAAGCACAGGCTTTCCATCCAAGCCCTGTGTTCAAACACCTGCTTTGCCACTGGGGAGGTGTCTGACTTCGGGAAGTCTTTCCCATCTCCGAGTCTGTAAGCTGGAGATGTGAATACCAACCTACGGGAAGATTTGAATGAGCTGTTAAATCCCCTAGTACATAGTCCACCACCACTCCACAGTAAGTGTCTGACCAGGGAAACTTTTGCAGCCAATACTTTCCTGTACTACGCTGTCTGCCATGTTTGAGCAGAGGTCCCTCCCCTCCACCAGCTGGAGCACAAACTGCAGGTGGGAAATGACTCTTATAAGAAGTCTTCTTTTAGGAGCCACTCTTAACCAAGCCTGGAGCACCAGAGGAGCTTCTAGCATGAGAAGACATTTCAGAGCTAGACTGATGGGTGCACAGGAATTAGCAAAAGAAGAGAGTTGTGGAAAGGGATGAGGGAACAGCATGTGCAAAGGCCTAGAGGTGAGAACGGCTGCAGTCTGTCATTGCTGGAACTTAAGTCCCTTATGTTATAGCTTCCCTGATGTCTAGAAGAATGCCTGTGGGAGTCTAAAATACAGGAAGTGTCACCATCTATGTTGCTTAACGGTATATTTTGGAAAGCTTGTGTATGCAGATGTGAGCCAGACAGACACATGTGTGAGTGTGCTCACGCACACACACATATACATACCAAGTTAAACACAGTCACCCCAAGGCAACCCTCTCCAGACATCCAGTGATACTTCTAGTTTCAGGAGTCAGAATGTATTTACAAAGAAGCCCTCTGCTTCGGGAACCAGCAGTTAGCGTAATGGCTATGTCGCTGGACTCCCACGTAGTTGACCGCGGTTTGCGTTGCGGACCCGGTGACTTAAAACTCATGCCGAGTGCGTGTACGTGCGTGCCCAAGATCCCGAGAGGAGAATGGAGGAGAAGGGATTGCGGCGTGACCATCCCCCCTGGGGGGTGATTTCTCGCTTTCTGTCTCTATGTCTCCCTCTGTCTGTCTGGCAAGCGCACGCGCCCTATAGCGAAAATCTCTCCAAAACAAAACAAACAAAAAAACCAAAGAAGCCCGCCCTCTGCTTCTCTGATGCAGGCACCTGGGGAATGATACTTCACTGCGTGCTCTAAAGTGGCAAACCTTGCAGCTCAAGGCCCAGGCACTTACCTGGGTGACGGCAGCTGCATTATTGTCTTTATTCATTTTCCCTTTACTCAGTGTGTATGCGGCTTCACATAGACACAGGACATCTGATAGGACTGACCGGTAACAACCGGCCTCCCCGCTTACTGCCTAACTGGGGTTTCTGCTTGTTTGTTGCTCTTATTGTTCTTTTAAAAGTCTGAATGAAGCTCTTTGTACCCTTGGACTTATGACCGGGAAGGTACAAAGCCCAAAAGACTGTGCGTGGTGGCCAAGGGGTGTGTGGAGTCCTTATAGCTTTGGGGTATTGCAGCTCTTCTTTTCTGGCTCTTTGGTTTCATCCCCATATCGTATTCAGCTTTTGCAGTCTGTCTCATTCAAACGATGCCACATCATGACACCATCTGAGAACGAAATGATCTTCCCCTAGATCTCCTGGGAAAAAAAAAGAAAAAAAAAATAGGTAGAAGGTCCTCATGTCAACCTAATGAAAACCAGGGCTATGTCACTGTTCTTGGCTCTCCGGATACTGCAGCTGTCTAGGCAAACTCATCAGCAAACAGAATCACAGACCGCCCCACTCTTGGGGCCAGGTCAGGTCAAGTGGAGCTCCAGGTCCTCCTGGCAGGGGCAGGCCTGTGGCTGACCAGCCTGAGCTGCTTCCCATGTGCCATTCTGAAGCTTGGGTTTCTCTGCATTTTGATCTCGTCTCTGGAGCCTGCCTCACATGCCAGAGTTGCTATGGTAATAGAACCACCCTGTTGTGTTAGCAGTTTTGTAGGGAGATAGTTTAGGCAGCAGATAAAAACTGCTTTAGGCAGAAGACAAAAAGATAAAACTGGAGTGTTTATCTTTTTATGGGGCTAGAAGCTAGTAGTTACTCGGTCAGTCAGAGGAGTCTGGTCTACTCCTATATGCCCAGATAACCTGGAAATTGGTCATAGCCTGGGCCACTGGACACACTTGGGTGAACTGGAAATGTCTTGGGATAGGGCAAGGGCAAGTGGTCCTAGCCCTTGCTCTTCTCAGTAACCTGTCACAATCCAGGTGTACTCATCACCACTGCATCTGAGGAATCTTTGCCAAGTAAGTGGACACGAGTCTCATTTTCTGTTCATTCTTCAGACGTTCTTTTCCACACTTAAGAGTTGTATTGGTGAGGATGGGTGGCCTGGACAGTGAGCTTCCTGAGAACAGGGACTGAAGCTTACTTGGGCTTTGCCTCCTCTTCACTTCTCCCCAACTGGCCCTGACTCTAGACTCAGTGGACATTGAACAAATGCTTATGTTGACTTGATCACACTATTAGGTAACTTGCAGCAATGGAGAACAGAGGAGTGGTTTGAAAGAAGTAAGGTCTGAGATCTAATTTGGTTTCTGGACGAAAGGAGCTTTGGGTTATCACATGAGTCTTAATACATGTCTATACTGAGACTGGAAAAGTAACCCTTTCCTCCTCCCTCAGACACCCAGGGCAGCATGTGATGGTGAGTTCTAGATGAGTCTGTCAAGCAAAACATCCCTATGACTCATGACATGACCCACTGGCACGTTCTACTCCCTCCTACTCCTCTGCTCCTTCCACCCTCTTAGGGCTAATTATCTTTTCTTTGCTTTGCAGCATAAATCACAGGGAGGTACTTAGCTGTTCACACTAGTGTTTTATAGAAATCATAGTCCATAGAATGTAAGCACTGCCATGGATCTTAAAGATCATATGAAACACTGAGTGATTCATAATCTTTTTTCCACCCAGCCTCTATAAAGGGATGAGCAGAAGAGCCTTCTAGAGCAGTGATTTGGACTTGGTGGGCAATGGAAAGGGTCAAGCTGACATCCAAGGGTAGAGGTGAGGCCTGTCAGGTTTGCTATCTGTCATCTACAGGACAGAGTCCTAGGAGAAAGGGACATAGGACAGATACATTGTGATAAAGATGATTAGGAATAGCCTGAAGCATGCAACTAGAAGAGGTCCTGTACTCCCTATATTCCATGGTTCTGATACCCTTGACTATACCCTCCTCCTGACCTAATTTTTGGGATGTGAAGTCAGGGGAAACCAAAGTAACACAATCAGAATCAAAGAGTAAAAGACAATGCTGTGTGTGAAACCCAAATCCTCTGACTCCAAATCCAGGTTAAGATGTAGATGTAGCACATAACCCCCTAAAAAGCACTAACACACTTTAAAAATATTTATTTATTGGGAACCAGCAGTTAGCATAATGGCTATGTCACTGGACTCCCACGTAGTCGACCGTGGTTTGTGTCCTGGACCCATTGACTTAAAACTCACGCCAGGCGCGCATGTGTGTGTGTGCCCAAGATCCCGAGAGGAGAATGGAGGAGAAGGGATTGCGGCATGACCATCTCCCCTGGGGGGTGATTTCTCGCTTTCTGTCTCTATGTCTCTCTCTGTCTGTCTGGTGAGCGCACGAGCCCTATAGCGAAAACCTCTCAAAAAAAAATATTTATTTATTTATTTATTTATTTATTTATTTATTTATTTATTTATTTAGAGTTTGCTACAGGGTGCATGCACTTGCTGGAGAAAGACAGAGTGGAAAAATGAGAAATTTCCCTCCAGGTGGGATGGCCATGCCACAATCCCTTCTCCTTTATTCTCTTGGGATTTTGGACACAGATACACACAAATCTGGCATGTTTTTCAAGCCACTGGTTCTAGGACTCGAACCACATAGCTGGCTATAAGAAATCCAGCACCTTAACCACCACACCACCTGGCTAGCCCCTAACATACTTTCTGAAGGAGAAGACTCCAAGATATTGGTCTATTCACTTATCAGTTTAAAATATAGGAAGGAGGAGCCAGGAAATTCCTGAAAAGAGGCTGAAGGAGGCAGAGGGACCTGGGCATCAGCTGGAGTCACAGCAGGGTAGAGGCTGGTACCTGGAGTCAGGAGATAGCCTTGCTCTCTCTGAAGGCAGAGCTGCTCTGCAGCTGGCCTCGGCTGGGGAAGGCCTGGTCGTGGGAGGGGGGCGGGCGGCAGTGGTGCTGGAAGTGCACTTACTGCTTGCAGCCCATGTGCACGTCCAATTTCATGTCCAGTGACCCATGTGATCACACACCAGCTCTGCCACTTAGCAGCTAAGTGACTTTGGCAAGTTGCCTAATCCCTTTACACTTCAATTTCTTCATTTGTAAAAATGAAGATGGTAATGGAAGTATTTATCCAGCAGATTCCTGAAAGAATTAAACAAGTTAATATGTGGAAAGCATTTAGAAGAGTGTCAAGTAGAAACTGATCCACCATGTTAACAATTATGATCATGACTATTAACCTGGCTGGCTTATGGGTCTCCAGGAGGCCAGAGAATCTCAGGGTTGTTATAAAATGTGAGCAGTTACTGTAGACAAATGCAGTGAGGTAGACAGGGCTTTTACCTGACGCCTGTTCAGGAGTAAATCAATGAAAGACTCAAGTGCTAAGGCCTGTGATGTGCCACCATTATGGAGCCAAACACTTTCCATTCATTTCTCCGCATCTGCTTTTACTGCCTTCCTCCCACCTCCTAGGTGTCTGCTCTCTTCACACTGCCTGGCACTGGGTGTAACCCTCTATTACATGAGGCTTCCCCAGGCTGGGAGACTAGTATTTGCAACTTTACTGAGAGTTGCCATGAAACTTTCCCTGTCTTTGGGTTCCCTGCTAGGTGAGAAATAGTTGTGGTGAGGAACAAATTCTAAGCCTTCATGGGAGATACTGCTTTATGAGTATCAGAATAACCTTCATAACCCTCTCAAGAAATGGTCACAACTTTTAAAATCAGCTTTCCAGAGAAATACATGGTTTTGACCAAAGGGAAACAAATTACTCATCAAGAAGAAAGGATTCCTGGTCACAGTGGGTCATCCTGCTATTTTCCCAGGACGATTCTGACTACTCTCAGATTCTGTTTTCTACTGCCTGATAAATTCCAGATGTTGCTTCTCATGTGTATCCATAATTCTCAAAGACACTTCCAGTTCCATCTGCCCTGATCTCACTGTATCATCTTACCTTCAAGACCAGCTTCTTGTATGTCCATTTTCACAGGTGATGGAAACCCCATCACCACCACGCCTAACTCATTCATTCTTGATCTCTTCCTCTCCTTTAATGTCCTGCCACCATGCAGTGAATCAAGGCTGCTGAATTTAGGGTGACCTAAGTGTCACAGTTTTCCTGGGAACTGAGAAGTTCCCTAAGATGTGGGATTTTCAGTGTAAAAATCAGGAAAGTTCTGGGAAAACAGGAATGATTAATCATCCTATTTGAACTTCATCTCCAAAATGTCTCTTTACTCCCTCCTGCCATCTTTATGGCTACCTTGCTAGTTCAGGTTCTTTTTGCTGCTCATTTAAACCACTGCAGTGGACCTCCTAATGTATCTTGATGCCACCAGCCTTTCCCCTCAAACTCACCCTGTGAACAGCCCCCAGAGCCATTTTTTAAAAGAATTATTTATTTGGGGCCAGCAGGTGGTGTGGTGGTTAAGGGCACTGGACTCCCACATGGCTGATTGCAGTTCAAATCCTGGACCTGGTGGCTTACTTTCTGACTTTCTCTCTCTCCCTCTCTCTCTCTCCCTCCCTCCCTCCCTCCCTCTCTGGTCAAGTAAAAATAAATAAATAAATACAGTTAAATAAAGTAATTGTTTCTTTAAAAAGAATTATTTATTTATTTTAAAATTTGTTATTGTTATTATTATTTTAATTTTAAGCAGAGAGAGAGAGAGAAAGGGAAAGTAAGAAAAAAAGCCACCAGGTCCGGGACTCAAACCGTGGTTGGCCATATGGAAGTCCCACACCTCAACCATCATGCTACCTGTTGACCCCACCAGAGCCATCTTTATAGAGGCAGCTATGAGTAGGTCAATCCCTTTCCCAGCTCTCCTCTGACCCTATTGGCTTCTCAGTGCCTCCCTATTGCCTATAGGATAGAACCAAGATCTTTACCTGTCACACAGTGATCCTTGTGATCTGGTCCAGACAATCTCTCTGGACTCCCAACAACCTGTTAGGCATCTGTACACACCAGTGAAATAAACCAGCCTAAAATATCTTCCAGGCCCTCACTCCAAACTGCACAGGCCCTTGCCTTTGTATCTTTGCTCCTGCTGTTGGTCTTAATTTGGGTTCCCATAGAAGCAGAGTCTGAGATAAGGATTTGGATCTGAATAGTTTATCTGGGTGGAAATCCTAGGAGGCATGCATGTGAGAAAGGGAACATGAAACATAGGAAGAGGAACAACCAGTCTCCATGTATACATAGTCACTGCTGGGGGTCATGGGTGTACAATTCCACCAGGACTTCAGAAGCACGCATGATGCTTTCACCACTGTCCATCCTAAAGGTGGGAGCCTGGGTATTACCTACCAGCTCCCCTTCCTTTCACTGAGGGATACCTCTGGGAGTAATCTTCCTCACCTTGCAGGCCTGGCTTGCAAGAAGGTCTAGAGACAGAAATCAGAAACATGCATGGTACAGCTGAGACTGCAGAAAGTCCAAAAGAGAACAAAAGGAATTCTTAATGCTTACAATGACCTTCCTCATTACGGAGGAAGAAGGGGTCAGGGAGGATCCAGTCTTCCGCTCACTGTTCTTCAAGACTTCCTGAATTTGTCATTTTCTCCTAGAATTCCTACCTGAAACACTACCAAAGCAGTAGCTGTCTCCTTAGTGCCTGTGGCCTAGAGCTTCACCTCTGTGCCCAGAAATCCCCAAAGCTTATGTTTGTCCAGTTCAGGACCTTAAAGCTGAGATTTTATTTTAACTATCACTTAAGTAGTGTTTTCAGTGTTGCCGAGTATTCCTCTAAACATTTGACAAATTAACCCATACAATTCTTATAAAAATCCCATAGGCCAAATATAATTATTTTTCCTAGTTACTGAGGAAACCAAAGCACCAAAAGGTTTGGTAACTCATCCAAGGTCACACAACTAGCAGTGGAAGAGATGGGGTACAAACAGGCAAATGGCTCTTGATCCAAGCTCTTCACCTTCATGCTCCAATGCTAAGCTGGGCTCTCTGAGTACCTAATAGGAAAACGTAGGGGTCTTGAGGGATTATATTAATTTGCTAGGGCTGTTGTAACAAAGTGCCGTAAACTGGGGGACTTAAACAATTGAACTTCATTGCCTCACAGTGATGAAGGCTGCAAGTCCTAGATGAAGCTGTTCAAAGACTTAATTTCTTTTGAGAACTGTAAGAGAGGATCTGTTGCAGGCCTCTCTGCTGGCTTCTGGTGGCCTCCAGCATCCTTGTCTTGTAGACTGCATTTTCTTTGTGTCTACACATCATCTTACCTCTGTATGCATCTGTCTCCGTGTCCAAATTACTGCCTTTTCTAAGGACACCAGTCATATTGATTAGGGTCCACTGTAATGACCTTACCTTAACTTGATCATTTGCAGACTCTATTTCCAAATAAGGTAACATTCCCAGGGGCTGGGGTTAAGACTTCAACATTTCTTCAGTAAAAAATAGTGAGATCTATAACAAGGAAGATGCTCTGGACTTCCAGACTCCCTGTACTTTGTAATGGATGGGAGTTGAGCACCTGCACTCTGGGATAGTCTGACATGTGAACTGGACACTCAGACATCTTACTGTTTGATCAGGCTTGTAACATACATGACACATATTATAACATTCAGTACTCCCGGGATGGTGCACAACATTTTTTTACTTTTCCCATCAATTGACCTTTCAGCTACATGGGATCAATATACAAGCATCCTTGAGTTTCTTTTCTCTCTGCGCTTCCTCCTTCCCTCTCCTTTTACACTCCCTGAACTTTTTCTGCTGTAGGGGCTGATCACCCCTCACAGAATGACACAAAAGCAAGGTCATGAACATAACATTCCAGGCAAAATGGAGGGAAAGTGATCCCTAAGGAACCATGGAGCAGTTGGTGTTATCTCTTAGAACTTAGGGTTGCTCTGGTCAACCTCCACAGCCAGTCCCTGCCTCTAAGACTCCCAGCCCAACCTCTGAAATCACTGCCTACCCACAGGTAGACCAGAAATACAAGAAGATTCACTGGAAGCAGTCTCAGGAGTGGTGTGGAAATACCCAGCTCCTTCTCTTCTTGGGTGGGGTAATTCTGATACACGTGCAAACAGTCCACAACTTACATGATCTGACTTATAGTTTTCTGACTTTATTCGGATGTAAAAGTGATGTGCAATCAGTATAAATTACTTCAAACTTTGGATGTTGATCTTTTCTCAGGCTAACAATATGCAGTTCGATACTTCTCTCACAATGTTGGGCAGCCACAGCAAGCCATTCTGGTTTGTACTTTCAGTGTATTATTCAGTACATAACATGAGCTATCCAATGTTAACTAGAAAATAGACCTTGTGTTAGATCATTTTGACCAACTATAGGCTAATTTAAGTAATCTGAGTACATATAAGGTAGGCTAGGCTATGATGTTCAGTAGGTTAAGTGTATTTGATGCATTTTTGACTTGTGATATTTTCAACTTACAATGGGTTTATTGGGATGTTACCCCAATTTTAAGTCAAAAAACACCTGTATTTTATACCATTTCTCTGTTCCTATGGGCTCAGGCAGGGTTTATTGGGACCTGCCTTTCCCTGTGCCACTTCTCTATTGGTGCTCCTCACAGTTCTTGAATAAACTACTTATGCTTGAATCCTTACCCCCAAATCTGCCTCTTGGAAAACTCAAATTCAAACCGCCACTCTAGTAGAAATCTTTCAGATTCCTCAGTGCAGAGCTTGTAGACCTGCACCACCTGTAAGGAGGGGTATGTTCTAGATCTATGCTGTCTATGGACAGCAGTTAGTCACATGTGGATGTTGCACCCTTGGGATATGACTAGTATAACTGACAGGGGAAATTTTACATTTTGTTGAATTTTCATCAGTGTCCATCTAGTTAGCTACATGTGGTTGGCAACTTTTATATCAGAGAACACATCTGAAGTACAAACACACCTTTCTCTTGCCAACCTTTCATAACAGACTTGATTTCTGAAAAACAAAAGTTGGGGTTGATAGGAAGGTATTGCAGGAGGGAAAAATCTCCAGCTTTTTTTTTGGGGGGGTGGGGGTTTTGCTATAAGGGTGCATGCACTCGCCAGAAAGACGGAGAGAAACAGAAAAAAAAAAAGTAAAAAACCCCCCGCCATAGGGGATGGCCACGCTGCAATCCCTTCTCCTCCATTCTCCTCTGGGGATCTTGGGCACGTATGCACACGCACCCGGCATGAGTTTAAGTCACTGAGTTCGGGACTCGAACTGTGGTCGACTACATGGGAGTCCAGCGACATAGCCATCATGTCAATTGCTGGTCTCAAAACTCCAGCTTTTGAAAAGTCTCATTTCACCTGTTCCTCTGGAGGAAAGCTATATGGTGGGAGAGAATCGTGATTTCACTTAAGGCAGATGCTGGCCACACACACACACAAAAAATAATAATAATAAAAAAATAAAAAATCCCCTTGGCAGGGCTTATGACTTACCTGCACTAATTACAAGGCTTGTTGTACTCGGGATCCTTGTAAGTGTTGTAATTAGTTCAAATAAAGTCACTCCAGTGTTCTCTTGCTAAAATCATAATTTAATAGCTCTTGTTTTTTTAGCCACATGTTCTTAGTGACAATGTTTCTCATGACCTTGAGTTTATTAGGTTGTCATAAGAGGTTGAGAGCAATGACCTTTGGAGAATGTTAAATACATTTGCCTAGGAAAGAATGTTTGCTCATAACTATTTGTAGTATAGAAAAAGAAATCAAAATCTCTTCTGCTTAAAGGGTGGTCAGGCTGTCCACATGTACTGAGGATTCTTGAAATTGTGAAGAAATTCATATAGAGAACAATCAAGTCTCTCTAGCTGGATACAGTCCAGTGACTGGGTAAGTGTCTGGGCTTTGAGGTCACCCTTATTTGAGATTAATACTTGACTCTTTCTCTGTATGATTGTGAGGTTCAAGGCTGCTCTGCAAAATAAACATTATTTTACCTCATAACTTTAGTGTGAAGATTCAATAAAGCAATGTGGGTAAAAGAGGTCAGCATATTGCATTCCACTTAGAAAACAATTGATGCTGTTGTCTTTGCTATTGTCATCAAATAGACTGAAGTTCAAATCCCAGCTCAGTCATTTATTGATTGTGTGGAACTGGCCAAGTTGCTGAATATGTGTCTCAATTTTTTTCCCTTTTTTAAAGTTTATTTTTCTTTTTGCTATAGGGTCTATGTGGTCGCTGGAGAGAGAGGCAGAGAGAGAGGGAAAGTGAGAAATCACCCCTGCAAGGATGGCGGGGGGTGGGGGGGATGGCCACATTTCAGTACCGTCTCCATCCTCCTCTTGGGATTTTGGCTACATACTATACACAGATGCATACTACACACACACACACACACACACACACATACACACAGCATGTTCTTCAAGTCAATGGATCTGGGGCTCGAAACACAAAGTCAGCCATGTGGGATCCCAATCCTCAACCAGCATACCACCTACTGACCTTCAGTTTTTTTCACTTTTAAAATGGAGATAGTATCAAAAAAAAAATGGAGATAGTATCAGGGGCAGCAGATGGGACAGAGGTAACATCACTGGACTCCTACATGGCTGACCATGGTTTACATCCCGGACCTGGTGGCTTGAAAATCACATCAGGCATGTGTGTGTGCTTGCCCAAGATCCCAGAAGATTGGAGGAGAAGGGATTGTGGCATGGCCATCCCTCCTGGGGAGTGAGTTCTCACTTTTCCTCTCACTGTTTCTGTCTCTCCAGCGAGTGCACTTGCACTATGGCAAAGACCTCTAAAAAATGGAGATAATACCTAACTTGAAGGATTGTAAGAAATAATGATCATTTGTAGGCAGTACTTGGCAGGTAAAAGGTACTAATTTGATAATAATTATTATATCCTTTTCTTCTTACAGTGATAGGCACATGGTAGGAATGTGACAAATACTTTCTGGTTCGATTTTGTTTTTTCCTGTGTTGAAAAGCAACAGATCTCTTTGAAATTACTTTAGTGGACTACAAAAATTACTTTTCAGTGTACTCTGAAATTTCCATAGTGTTCTATACATTATTCAGGGTATATACCAGAATATCCCCATATTTACTGACCTCACATTTACTAACTATAGCCAGGGATGAGCTTTGCATTTTACATGTTAACTTCAGTCATGTTTTCATGCATAGTCAACATCCATCCTAAGGATGAGAAGTCTGGGGTAGGAGTAGGAATAAACCAGCAGACTGAGCACGTCTTGTCCAACATTATGCACAGATTTACCAATATGATCTCATCTGTCTTCCCAGTAATTCTTTGCTTTCATCTAAACAGGCTGTCGTGCCCATTTCACAAATAGGAACACTGAGGCAAAGAGAGTGTCAATATATTATCCTGGCTTGAACATGGCAGAGCCAAGTTTCAAAGATGAGTTTTCTTGCTCCAGAGTCCTAGCACTTCATCATGCTATCTCAACACGTTGTGTTTTTTTCCTCTTCCTCAAGGATTTCTGCTCTGGTAAAGTCTTGTCCAAATGAAGCTCAAAGACATGGATACTGCATACACCAATGAGGGTGGCTGGAGAGACAGAGCTCTCTGGTGGTCAACTCTAGGACCTACAAGAGGCCAGGCCTTACACAGTCTCAGGTCTTCTTGTAGTTCCTCTGTTCTTTCCTCTCCGTGAAACACTAGTCCTAGCAGCAATGCCACCTCCCCTCTAGGTCTAGGTATAAAGCAGCTTTCCCGACTTGCCTTGCTGTGGAGATGGCTCCTGAGCTCACTGCTCTGCAGTCAAAGAGCTCAGTGAAGCATGTAATGTGATAATGGATTTCCAATTGCTTTAGCTAACATCTTGTAAATTGGTTTCCTGCTCTGGTTCTGCTGCAGCCTTTCACTGTTCTGGTGGAGACTAGTTAGGCAACGATAGATGGGTGAGAATGCAGTGTGTGCAGGTATGTTGCAGAGGGTCCAAGCAATCACTCGGTCTAATCGCTCAGGTCTAATCTCTCCCTCTTTCTCTCTGTCCAACAAACTGGATGTTAACACAAAAGTGTTTCAAAATCTTTTCTTTTTCTTTTTCTTTTTCAAAGCAAAATGGTGTCTTCTTTCAGGCTTGCCATGGAGGGTTGAACATTACCCTTACATGGGCTAGTTCCGGGTTGCAAGTCACATAATTCACATTCTTGGCTTCCTGAGTCACCATCATTATCTAGTTTTTCCTGAGAGCCAGCAGTGTGTGGGTGTAGATGGACAGGAAATCAGATAAGCCCCATATGTGTATGCATTTGCTGGGGGACCCCTTTACCTGATTCCAGAGAAAGGGTTTCACATTTAAAGTAATGCGATTGAAAAATTCTCATCAGGATTTCTTAATCCCTTGTTGGAGCCAGGGGGCATTTTTGGATGGGAAGACTTAATGGCTGCCGAGGAAGGCTGTATGAGAAGGCAGAAAGCATCTCTTTCAATCCAAGACCTTTTTAACTGCTATGTAAAAAATTGGAGGTTTGAAATAGTGGCAGATTGTAAAATTGTTCTCCAAGTAAGAATCATTCTCCAAATCTAGACTTCATTCCAAGCCTCTCCTATTCGTGTTAGTCTCACAACTGTCAGAATAGATTTCTTTTTAGGCACTAGATTTGGACTCATCCAAATGGGAGGCAATTTGGGAAGCCACTCTTGGAAAGTTATCTCCGAGTGGATAAAGTTTTCTAGGGCTTTTGCCCCCTCTCCATCTGCCCATGGGCTCACTCCCTCCACCTTTGTCCCTGGTTTATGTAGAATGCCTTTGTAGTAAACAATCCTGTGGAACTCTGAACAGGGTAGTCAGTGAGGGTAAGGCTGAGGGTTGCATTATATTCCATAGTGGTCACTTTGTGAGGTCCAGGCTTAGGGTCAGAACACCTTTGCTCACCTGAGGAACTAGAGGGGTTCTATCCTAGAGACCCCTGTAGGGGGGTCACACTGTCAAAGGCCCACTGGGCAATGCAGGTAACAGATGAGGACAGAGAGCTGAAAGCATGTTATGAAGAAATGAAGAGCACAGATGTGGTTTCGAGGGCACAACCATTTTACCTGGCAGGGGATAAGTAGGCTCAGAGTTTCTGCATCCTCTGATTTTTTGTTTGTTTTGTTTTTCAAAGATAAGCTAAAAATACAGAAATAAGAAAAGAAAATCCTGGTCTGGTCTCATAGCACAGTGGTCAAGGGAAGCAGATCCCACCTGGCCAACTGTGGTTCAAGTCCTAGACCTGGCAGCTTGAAAAAGACACCTGGTGTGATGCCCCAAGTCCTGATGGGATGGAAAAATGAAGGAAAAGAGATGGCGATGTGACCATCCCCCACCAAAGAACGCTTTCATTTTCTTTCACTCTCTTTGGTGAGCACATGTACCAAAACAAAAGTGGGGGAGGGGACCGGCTCCTGCCCTGATGGTTCAGGCAGCTGGATCCCACATAGCCAACTCCACAGTTTGAGTCCTGAAATTGGTGGCTTGAGAAACATGCCGGATGCATATGCATGTGTACCCAAAATCCCAAAAGGAGGAAGAAATGGAGAAGAAGGGACTGCAGCTTGACCATAGTCCTTTAGGGGTGCTTTCCGTTTCTCTCTTTGTCTCTCTGTCTTTTCCTAGCTAGTGCACACACACTCTGGGAAAACAAATAAACAAACAAACAAAACAAACCAAACCAAAACAAAACTTCTACCAGAATTGTGGCAGGTTTTGCTGAATATTTTCTATCAAAAATTAACTCATGTTCATTTTGACTTTCTTCCCTACATTAAGCTAGGAAATGCAATTTATGTACTATGTGGAGGCACCAAGGACCCCACACCACTTCCAGGTCACAAGCACCCTAAAAGCATGAATGGGACCCGCGATAGCAAAGCTGTGATATGGGCAACCCCTCCACATTGGTCATGAGCCCAGATGTGCCACCTCTGGTCTGAGAGTCCCCTTAACTCTAGGTTTCTTCCAATGTGTTCTATTTCCTGACCCCATCTAAGTCTACAGAAAACACTATTAATAATGGTGATAATGATGGTAGTAGTGGTGGCAGCAGTGGTAGTAATGGCTTTGAGATTTGGTAATATCAGACACTTGAAGTGATTAACTTGTATTAACTCACTTAACTCTCACAACAAAATCAAGAGTTAAGTTATTCCCACTTTACAGATAAGTGAATTGGAGCCAAAGCTACATAGCAAGTCTGTGGTAAAACTGGGATTCAAAGCCTGTAATGGTCTGTTCTGGTACTTGTGCCAGATGGCTGTACCACTGTCCTTTCAAAAATTGTCAGTGTTTACTGCTGAGGATGGAAAGAGGAGAAGGAAGACTTTTACCTTTCATGCTGTGTGATTTATTTATTTATTGTTTAACCTTGAGCATGCACTACTTTTAGCTAGGTTAAAAGTATTAGACATGACAGCAAGCACATACTCTTGGGAGTATGTGAGTATGTGTCTAAATACCATATATCTTAACATTTTATGCTACCTCTCAAAAGTTCAGATACCTACCTACATATTTGATTCAAAAAAATTTTTTTTTTTCCTTGGATGAGATACAGGAAGAGAGGAGATAATGGGGGGATGTGATCCCTGGACAGCCTTAGCTAGACTACTTGAGCTGGTGATGGTTAAGTGGGAAATTAGTAAAGTAAAGACATAAACAGGTGTTTATCAGGGTGTTTATCTTGGTTCTTATATTGAAGGGTTCCTAGCTCAAGAGTTGGGACTGATAGTTTTTTATAAAACAATTTTCTGGTTTTCTTGGCTTGGCTATCTTTTTTCAGTTTAATATCATTAGCTACATATGCTCTGGTTACTACAGCTGCATTAACAATTACCTCCAAGGATGGCAGGCGGCATGGTGGTTAAGGTGCTGGAGTCCCACATGACTGACCATAGTTTAAGTCCCAGGCCTGGTGGCTTGCTTTCTCACTTTCCCTTTTTCTCTCTCTTTTGTCAAATTAAAAAACAATAATAACTGGGGTCTCTCTGGTCAAATTAAAATAAATAAATGAATGAATAAAATTAAATAAATAATTATTTTAAAATAATAATAATAATAATAATAATAAAATTTTAATTAAAAAATAAAAACAACAATTACCTTCTAGTACCAGCCCAGATACCTAGTGGGTTAAGGGAGCCAGATACCACATGGCTAATTCAAATCTTAGCACTGCACTGGTGGCTTGAAGGGCATGCCAAGCACATGTGTATGCATGCCAAGCACATGTGCATGCATGCCCCAAATCCCAGCAGTATGAAGAGATGCAAGAGGAGGGATTGTGATGGGACCATGCTCCACTGGGGCAGGGTGTGCTTGCTCCCTCTTCCCTCTTTCTGGCCAAGTGCATGCACTCTCTGGCATTACCTCTTGGGACCAGCAATTGGCGTAATGGCTATGTTGCTGGACTCCCATGTAGTCGACAGCAGTTCAAGTCCTGGATCCAGTGGATTAAACTCCTGCTGGGCACATGTGCATGCATGCCCAAGATCCAGAGAGGAGAATGGAGGAGAAAGGATTGCGGTGTGGCCATCCTCCCTGGAGGGTGATTTCTTGCTTTCTGTCCTCTGTCTTTCTGGCAAGCGCATGTGCCCTATAGCAAAGTTAGGATGGCTGGCTGGTCTGTGTTCCACATTGTCTGAGACCTCAGCTATAAGCCTTAATGGCTCGAGGGCAGAGATCTTCTGAAGGTTTGTCCATTCACATGTCTGGTGGTGGATGGTGGCTGTTGGCTGAGGGTCTCAGTTCCTCCCCATGTGGTCTCTTTATTCAGACTACACTACCCAGTGACTGCATTCCAAAAGTGGGCATTAAGCAGATTGAGGACAGGGGAGGAAGAGAGTGAGCAACATTTACACCGTTTTATGATGCAGCCTCTGAAGTCACAGAGCATCAGTCATCCCCACCAGTCTTCAGTGGTCCAAGTAGTCATAGGCTCATACTTTGATTCAAGAGGAAGAGAAAACAGACCCCATCTGTCAGTGGGTAGGGTACCAGTCCCACTGAGGGAAGAGTATGTTGGATAGGATAGAGAGCTCCAACTTTGAGAAAAATACAGTCTATCCCATGATAGGATGGTGGCACTAGTGGCATAACAGTGACAGCAGCAAAATGAAACTTAACTATCCTTCCCACAATGCAAAGGAGGATCTGTATGGCAGTTTAAGTAAGACAAGATTGCTGGGTGTAGGTATCTACACAGTGTGAGCTCAGAGAAGTCATTTTCTGGTTCAAAGTCACTCTTTGGGGGCAGGAAGGTGGCACGGTGGGAACACTGTGTTCTGTGAGACTGACCCACATGGGAAGATTCTGCATCAACTCCAGAAACCTCCCTGAAAAAGATGGTTACACACACCCAGGGCCGGCGGAAGCTGGTAGCCGTGTGAAGAAGACTCTGTTGAGAGTGGCCTGTTCTCTCTCTCACTCTCTTTCTGTCTCTTTTGTTCATGGAAGAAAGAAAGAAACTTTAAAAATAAAATCCCTTTTGAGTTAAAAAATAATATACTGATGTTAAAAAATCATTATGTTTGAATAGTGGAACTAAGGGTGATTTCTGTTCTGTTTATCTATTTCCTAATTTTTTCTTTGCTACATATTCTCTTTATAATAAAAGTAAAAATAACTATTTACAAAACACTTTACTTGTAACAAGCCAGCCCTGTAGCTCACTGGTGAAGGGAGCTGGATCCCACATAATGAACCGTGGTTCAAATCCTAGCTCTGGCAGCTTGAAAAACATGCCAGATACATGTGCATGTGTGCCCAAAATCCTGATGGGAAGAAGGAATAAAGAAAATGAATTATGGCATGACCAGTCCCCACTTGGGGTTTCTCTTTCTCTCTCAAGTACATGTGCCCTCTGACAAAATAAAAATGAAAACAAAACAAAACAAAACCTCTCATCAGTAAGGAAAACAGAAACCCCAGTTCTGGCCCTCCTCTGTCACTGTGGGCTTAAACACCTGCCAAGACCCTATCTCTGTGACTTTGTTTCCACAGGGGCCATTGTTGGTACTGTTCCTAACCCCTCCTGTTCCTTCACAATCACTCCTTCCCATGATTATCACATGAATGGGCAGATGTAGAGCATTTGGAGAAGACAGTATGCAGAGGTAGGGTTTATTACAATTTGCCCTCTGTCTTCTTGGATAAACTAGACTTCTCAGAAATAACAAAGCTCAGTGAAGCTGAGCTGCTTACTTTTTATCCTAACAGGCAGGGCTACTGCAAAGTCTGAGGCTCAACTGTGGGGTTCAGATCACATTTTGAAATTCCATGAAGCTCCTGAAGACACACACACACACACACACACACACACACACACACACAGAGGGGAGTCGAGGGAGGTGGGGAAGGTTTCAACAATTTCATGGACAATGCATATTGTGAAGAAACTATGTATGGATTCCAAGTTTTTGCACCAAAATAAACTCGCTATTTAATTCCATTTTTCATGAACTTTTCCAGATGCCCTTGTGTACATTAGATATGATATGCAGTTAATAGAAAGAATGACTACAGAAACACCACACTCATGAATAGAAATAAATTTCTTTTAGCATTTTCTCCTTTGACCTTTTTGATATCTGTCTTATAACTATTTGCAGCACCTGTGAGCTAGTGAATAATGTATCCAAAGAATTCCATAAATTCAGAAAGGTCACTGTTTACGTATCATCTGTCTGTCAAGTGAAATGTTTGGTTCAAAGCAAAAATAGCAAGTTTATTTTGGGGACTGGAACTCGGAATAACAGCTGCAAAAAATGGGAAATAAAGATGTGTCACTTAATCCTCTTTCTAAATACTCATTTCAATCCCACATTTCATAAAATTCGATTGGCCTTTATGGACATATTCTTGCCAGGTGAGGGAGTGAGGATCAGAAGATAGCATAACCTGGAGTTCAGAACTGCAAGATCTGGAGAAGCAGGTGTTGAGAACTGGGAGTGTTGGGTTGGTGTCAGCTCAGCCTTGACCATAGCTGGCAAGCTCAGCCTTTCCTGTCTGCATAGATGAGGCTGACGATGCTGCAGAGAATTAGGGCCAATCTAACCCCTGTTTGGATTCCAGAGCAGTCTCAGTTGAGACCGAGGGAGTTTATGCAGAACCACCACCTCCTTGCCTCCAAGGCTGGTATTACCTGTATGGAACGACCTCAGCCCCATCTGCCCCAGGCTGATCATGGTTTCCCATTTGTTTCTGATGTCGCAGGAGCCCCATTCCTCCCCTTCTCTCCTGTGCTGTTAATGCGACCCGCTACACACATTCTTATGTGGGATCCTCAAACAACCCCGAGCACAAGACAGATGATATTCCTATTTTCCCATGAGGAAACTCTAGCTTAGGTCAGGGATAGGTCAAAGACACACACAAATGGCACCACCAAGCCTGTTGCAAATTCCTCCCTCTGGACTTTGTGCTGTCCTGCCTCCCAGGTTCTGTGAGTGAACCCCTCTTCTGAGGCTCTCCTTGACTGCTGTCGACTCTCCTCTGTTTAGTGCTGGTTTGTAGACTAACACCCGTGTCCTCCTCTGGGGCATTTCACCGTTGCCTCTCGTGTAGCATGGCTAGAGGACTTGGCAATTTCAGGGGTGCAATCTCTGGATATCAATGAATGGAGTCTTGAGAAATTTCCCCTTTGTTGGGAGAAAAGAACACATCCATTCTATTTTTTCAGCCTAAGCAAACAGACCACTGCCAGGGGATACAGTATCAGCAGTTTCCCCTTCTCTTCAGGAAGTGAGACTAGATGGGAACTCAGGAGTTTACTTTCAATCTCTCACCCAGGGAGCAGCCATTGCCTTTCTAAACAAGGGGACCTATCTTAGGAAGATGGCCTCCTGACCTTGGAAGGGCCAAGTCACCCTCTTGACAGCAATCTCACACATGCAAAGGTGAAGACTTCCAAGCTAATGCCCTTTCTGGTACATTACTACAAAGGCTACAAGATCTTTTCTAACATCTTCAAATGGGGCAGCCCCAGGGAGAGGCCAAGCAATGACAAACCGGCCTTGTATTTTTTCAAACCCACTTGTTTTTCTGTTTCCCATCAGGATAGGCTTGTCAACAACAAACAGAGCCTTTGAGAATGACCAAAAACACATGGAAATTCCAAACCAGTTTTTAAAAATTCAAAATCGGACATTCAGCTTAGGACTCTTACTCTATTGAAGAGAAAAGTGTGCATTTGCATATTCTTTCTCAGTTGTCGGAGCACACACTTCCATGTATTGTAACCAAAGACTGTGGGTCCCAGAGGCTGTGTTAGTCTGGATTCTGACAACCCTTGAATTCCAGGCTTTAATCTTTTACAAACCTCTCTATGTACAGTCTAAACTAGAAATGTCTTCGAAGGCAGCTTTCTCTCGTTGCATGGACTGGCTGTTTCGTGGGCTCAGTTCATTCCGTGATTGTCTGAACTGTCTTCCGCACAAAAGCAGACTCATTCCACTCCAACTCTTTAATCATTATTTGTGTTAGGCTTGATCAGACTTTCTGAAGGACAATTGATTTCAAATATGCATCCATGGGCCCACGCATAGTCTACAGAATGCATTTTTATTACACTATAGTGAAAGGGCACACATTAAACTGTACATGAATCAAAAACAGCAAGCAAGAGAAGAGGGTCAGCTCAGGACAGGAAAAGAATAAATTTGTCCACAAATTATATAATCCACAAATTACATAATCCATTAGCATGTAACACGTTAGATCCCAAATTCTTAGGAAGAAAAAATAATGTCATTTTCTCTTGTTCTTTTTTCCACTGAAATACTGGAAATGAGTTATGATAAAAAATGAAATTACTTTAAGTTCGTTATCAACACCCACACTTGGAGACAACATTAAAACAGGTAGAGAATTACTTTTCTCCACTTAATTTCTCCTAGAATACTGTGACTATAATGATTGCTATTTGATATTAGAATAGGCTTCCTTAGATTACAAAGATCTTCTTATTCCTTGTTATTATCCCAAACAACTCTATGATTTCCTATTTTGATTATCCGTTTCAGAGATGCATAAACTCATCTGTTTATCATTATGTGGAGGGGGGCAGTCCAAAATCAACACTACCTAATGAGGATATTGATTAAGATTTGTGGGCAAGTACCCACTAAATTTCTATCCTCAGACCCCATAGAAAGTGACTAATGCATGGCGTATGTGGCAGTCACCAAATTCTCTTCTGACTATAATTACTGCATAACAAATGGCCCCAAAACTTAAGAGGCTTAAATTTCATTCTCAGATTCTGTGAATGTTACTATCTGGCAAAAAGCAGTTTGCAGATGTGTTACAGTTAACAATTTTGAGATTGGGAGATTACCCTGGGGTTACCTGGAGAACTGCAATATAACCACAAGGATCCTTATGGCAGGAGGTAGGAAGTGTGACAATGGTAGCAAAAGGTCAGAGAGATATGAGGAAGAGGCCCTGAGTCAAGGAATGGGAGCAGCCCCTAGAAACTGGAAGAGGCAAGGAACAAACTCTTCATTGGAGCCTCCAGAAGGAATGAGCCCTGCAAGCACCTTAATTTTTGCTTCATCAGACTCATTTTAGACTTTAACTTCCAGAACTGTAAGATGATACATTTGTGTGTTTTAAGTCATTAACTTTGTGGTAATTTGTTACGGCTGCAATAGGAAACTAATACACTCTCTTTAAGCACAGCCAAGGAATTTCATATAGCATCTCATGGACTTTGTATCAGAAACAGGTTGACCTGACAAAGTAGTGCAAAGCTTCCTTCTATTCAGAGACAATTTACAATGTCCTGCCTCCACTCGAAACCTTATGAACACTCTTTTTGCTTTCTGTTCTCCTTTTCTAAGTGAACAGTCCAGGGAAAAGAATAAAACATTAACCAAGAGCTAAAGACTGTCTTCTAACGACTGAAGGAAGAATAGTAAAATTGGCTTTGGTTGAATTTCTAAACTTGAAAGAGTGATTTAACTGAGGAGTCTCTTTTAAGGTCAGGGTCATTAAACATTGAAAGGGTTTCTTAAGGATTATCTTGTGGCGTATTTGACTTTTCACATCAAAGAGCCAAACTCGACTAATATCTTTTCTTTTTTTACAGATTCGTGTAATAATGTTTATTTACTTTTGACAAGTCCTTTCATGGACCACTCTCCGTGAATTTTAAGCATCTTAACAAGTAAGCTTGTCTTCCTCATAAGAGAGACTAGGAAGTGGAGGCTCAGAAAAATTCAGCCACGCACCTAAATCTCATACTAAGTTATTCAGGGACAGTTCTGGGATTTGAGTTTGAGACTGAGTCCCAAAGTGCCTTCCATTTACTCTCTTAGGTCAAGGTCAAAGAAAAATGTTTCTACCTAGTTTGTAGCTCCTCACGCAATAAGAAGGGGCTTATGCCCAAGATCCCGAGAGGAGAATGGAGAAGAGGGGATTGTGGCGTGGCCATCCCCCTTGGGGGATGACTAATCGCTTTCTACCTCTCTGTCTCTGTCTTTCTGGTGAGCGCACACGCCCTATAGCAAAAACCTCTCAAAAAAAAAAAAAAAAGAATTCTTTTTATTCTTGTGCATGTTTAGATTTTCCATGAATAAAAAGTAAAGAGGAGAGAGAGGACCCCAGGACAAATACCAAGGTGAATTCATTATAGCAGGTCCTCTCCCCGTAGTACACCTGTCCTCAGTTCAGACCCTCGGACTGCCCTCCTTGAGTGTTTCCAAGGCTGAGAGCCTAGAACTGCCCCAGAAGCTCAAGTCTGAGGAGGACGGAGGTGGTGATTTGCTCCAGGCCAGCATTTCTGGTGGGGAACAGATAATCACCAGCTTGCTTGAAAGAGAGACCCGGCACTACCCAGGAGGCAGCCAAGCCGCGTCTGTCATCACCTCTTGTCTGGCAATGGTGGAGATGGGACACATGTGCCCCAAGGAAGACATGCAGAATGGAGTTGGGAGGCCAGGGGCTGGAATCCAAGGATCCAAGAGCACAGCTGTGCCCACTCATCTGTGGAATTGAAGATCCTCTTTCCTCTTAAAATTCTTGATAAATTCCAGAGCAAAACGGAATGAGGCAGGAAGCTCGGGGCCAAGGTCAGCATAGGTGAGGGTGTAGGGGGAGCTGAGCTGAAATTTATTTGGGGGACACAGCGGGGATGCTCTATTCCCTAACACAGAGAGATGACAGGACGGTCTAGTGCTCCCAGGCAGGCCACTGGAGAGAACTGGAATGGAAGTAGGGAGGGAAGTAGCGCTGTCTTCCTGCTCTTCAGAGAAGTGAGCTTACTCACCGGCCAGAGAGGATGGGCAGAGCTCAGGTGATTTGTGACCTGCTGCCCGGCTCTGCTGCCCAGCTCTACAGGATTCTAGGTAGTGAGCATCCAGACACATTTCCCTTCACTTTTCATTCAGCTACAGGATAACTTCCCATCAAAGGGCTTGCTTTCCTGTGTTGAGAGTTAAAGTTCATGGTTCTTGGCCTGGCTGCACACCTAGATCACTGAGAGTTAACCTGGTACCTGGAACTCACTCCTGGCCATTTAGTTCAGCATCCCCCTAGGCAGCCCCAGGCAGGTGAGGAAAGCTCCCCAGGTGACTCCAGTATACCCTGGAGATTGGCGCCACCTACTTAAAATTCTCACCTACTCAAAATTCTTCAGGCCTCTGCTCCCGTGTTACTTCCCCACCAAAGCTTTTCCCAACCAGCCAGTGTCAATGATCCTGCCTGTTTTTTTCTTCTGAATAATCTGCTGATAACTGACAGTGTACAATGAAGTGACGCAATGTGTGTATTTTATCCAACCACTCACTTAGAAAGTTCTGGAAGGGCACAGATGCCACTTAATCATTTCTTTTGCTTGCCACCACACCCCCAGGACCCAGAACTGTGCTCAGCCCTTAGGAGGCACTCACTGAGTGGTCCATGGGTACATCACCAGGAGGCACTTTTTGTTCATGCTCTACTCATAAAATGAGTGGTGTATGAATACCAGCTGCAAGATTGCAGATGAGAGGAGAGTGGGTCAGAGCGGAGACTGGCCTGACTCCAGGTTTCAGAATCAGGGAGAAGGGCTCCTGCTGGGCTGGTATAGTCCCTCAAAAATCACTTGAGGGGCCAAATGGTTGTGCAGTGGTATAACACAATGCTCTGGAGGCTGGCCTACGTGGGAAGGCTCCAGGTTCAAGTCCAAGGTATAGTCCAAGTCCTGACTATACCTGGCATGCACAAGCCCATGGTCAAGCTGGCTGACGCTGGGGGTACATCATAGCATCAAGATCCTATTGGGTGTGCCGCCTCTGATGATATCTTTCTCTCTCTCTGACTTGTGGAAGAAATACACTCAAAATCACTTTTTGCTCTCCTTGCACAGTGCAGTCCACAGCGCCATCTGCTGGTAAAAGCGCAGAATTCCTAAGTTTATTGTTCTAGATGCGAGAACATGGCTTCAGGGCCACTCTCTTTGCAAAGAGCGGCAGGCTCGCCTCATCTTAGGCACATCCAGTAAATGGGATGTACACAACCACGTATGTGAGTGTGAGTGTGCATCTGTGTGTGCATATGTGCGTGGGCGTGTGAATGGAGACAGTGATTGCGATTTTACCAAATGTACAAATGCAAAACCAGATTCCACCACTCTTTGAGGACTGATCTAAGCATGAAGAATCTCTGGGTCTGGGCCAGAAAAGTCAAACCTAAAAGTCTGGAAATAATGCTAACAAGTAAGAAATGTCAAGCTTGAACTCAGTGGGAGATACTATTTTTCTCTCTTCCAACATCTGTTGCTTTGGGGCCAGACCGAGGTGACCACATAAAGGGCTGATTTGTGGACTTTGATCAATTTCCTGTAGCTAAGATGACAAGAGGGCCCAGCTGTTAGAAGAGCTATTCCAAGGACTTAAGTGGGTTTCCAAATGCTTACCTTATGTTCATTAAACTTAGGTTGGATTGGTATTTTTATACTGTAACCTGATCTTTAGAATGAAAGCTCTATCCTCTCTGTCTCTGCCTCTCTCTCTCTCAGGCACCCCACACACAAGGTTTAAAATATTTAGAATCTTCTCTTGTATCTTTATGAAAATATTGTAGTCATTTCAACCTGAAAATATTAGAGAAGGCCTGAAATAATCCCAGGAGAGCTGAGGTTCTGTAGGTTATTTAAGCCCAGGAGTGGAGAATGTTGATTGATTCATCAAGATTAGGTGGGTATTTTTCTGGGGGGGGGCTTCCACTTTTTGGAGTTCTCTGCAGGGACATCATGCTACCTGGCGGCTGTCCTGAGTGGCAGCAAGTTATGCTGTAACAGGGTTCTAAGGGCTACCAAATATGCCAAATATGGACGTGGGCTGTTCTCCAGAGTAGTCGATAACAAAGAAAATGGGTTTTCGGTGTGCTGGGAGGTTCCAAATTAGACATCAGGGATAATTTTCTGATGGTGAGTGAGTAGATTCTAGACTAAGTCATGGACAGAAGCTGTGAGAGAGCCTTTTCTGTGAGTCTTCTCTTCCTTTTTTGCTTTTTAGAGATTTTTGCTATAGGGCATGTGCACTCAACAGAGAGAGACAGAGAGAGAAAAAGCAAGAAATCACCCCCCAGGGGGGATGCCACACTGCAATCCCTTCTCCATTCTCCTCTCAGGATTTTGGGCATGCATATGCACACACTCAGCATGAGTTTAAGCCAGCAGGTGCGGGACTCAAACCACAGTTGACTATGTGGGAGTCCAGCGACGTAACCATTATGCCATTTGCTAGTCCCTCTTTTCAAGATATGTCTTAGGCAGGCTCCATGACTCAGTGGTCCTTTCTACTTGAGGAAAGCTGGATCCCACATCCCAACTGTGGTTCAAGTCTCTGGCCCCAGTAGCTTGAAACACACCAGACATACGCATGAGTGCTCAAGATCTGACAGACTGGAGGACTGGAAGAGGGGGATCACAGCGTGACCAAGTCCTGTGAAAGTGCTTCTCTCTCTCTTCCACCCTCAGGTGCATGTGCACATGCTCTATTGTGAATAAAGAAAAGATATGACTCAGATTTCTAGGATCTGAGATTGTAAGGAATCAAAGGCAGTGGAAAAAATATGTAAACTCTGCAGTCATTCAGCTGATGGTTAATGAGTATCTGGTCTATGTATCAGACCCAGTCCTGGTCTCAGAGGGGCATGCAAGCATGTATATGACCTGGTTCTGCCCTACTGGGACCACAGGGTGAGGGTGTGAAGGCAAGTGGGAAAAGAAGCACTAAACGCCTAGAAGAGGTTGCTTTTCTGTGGGGACCAGGTTGTCCTTGTGTTGAGCCTCCATAGGATGGGTTGGATTTTGTTTGGTGGGATGGCTAGAAGCAAGGTGACATGGGAGCAGACAGGCCAACACAACACTGGGGATGAAGACCCCATATTAGGAGCACCCAAGTCAAGCCTAAGGAACGGTGAGTCATTAGAGTTGGAGAAAGGGGTGTATGGAGGGGAAGGAGTGATAGATGAATTGGGAAGGGCAGTGTGCACAACCTTGAATGCCACACTAAGGCATTTAGACTTTGCTCCATTTGCGAACAACCGGATGCTAGTTCTGACTTTCAAACTGTCAGAGGTCATAAGGAGTAGCATGACCCATAAATGTCCAGAGCCTATGGTTTATGGTGCTGGATGTTGAGACTCGGAGAGGTCTCCTCTGCATCCTGGCAAGTCTGGGAACCTGTAGAGAAGAGATTGCTGGTGACTTCTTTAGCAGAAAAGGTAGCTGTTTCATGGGAAGCCACCATATTCCACCAAAAACACTTGAAACTCAGCTCAGGAGACATAACCTAAATAACCTAAATGGTGTTACCTTAAAGAGTCACAATGGATTTCACTTTGTTATGTTTACAAATTAGAATCTTATACAGACAATATCCCTGCTATTCTAGAGACTAAAAAGTGTATAAACATCTTGATTTTTTCTTCTTTTTCATTTTTAATTTGCTATAGGGCATGTGTGCTCACCAGAGAGAGACACAGAGAGAAAGAAGAAGAAAAAAGGAGAGAGAAAGCATCCCCCAGGGTGGACGGCTATCCCTTCTCCTCCATTATCCTCTCAGGATTTTGGGCACACATGCACATACATCCAGCATGTTTTTCAAGATGCCAGGTCTGGGACTCAAACCAGTCTGTTGGCTATGTGGGATCTAGCAGTCTCAAGCACCATGCCACTGGCTAGCCTATATTTTGCTTTTTTTTTCCTAGGAAAAAATACATTTCCTTGGTATTTTGAGTGTTTATTTCAAAATATTTGAGATAATATGCATCTCTTCAGTATTTCAAGTGTGTTTTATGGCCTTCATTTTAGACTTTTATCTATACAGCGTTTTTTAGTTTTGTCTTAGAGAGATTTTTGTTATAGGGCATGTGTGCTTGCCAGAAAGACAGAGAATGACAGAGAGACAGAAAGTGAGAAACTCCCCCTCCCCATCAGGGGGATTGGCCACACCACAATCCCTTCTCCTCTGTTCTCCTCTTGGGATCTTGGGCATGCATGGACATGAGCCCGGTGTGACTTTGAAGCTGCTGGGTCTGGGATTTGAACCACGGTCGACTACGTGGGAATCCAGTGACGTAACCATTATGTCATCTGCTGGACCATATACTGTGTTTAATCCCTCTAATAGTTCTAGCATTACATAGAGACATTTTAATAACTTAAATCCTTCCAGTATTTTTGGAATAAGAGTAGCAAAATGGCTTATGTTGGACTTTTAAGTCAGACTTCCCAGGTTTCATGTGCTAAAAAAATAACTATGTTGTGCAAAATATCCTCTCTAGGCCTCAGTTTCCTCATTCCTAAAATGGAGACAGTAACAATACTTACTACCTGAAAAGGTTGTGAAGATCAAGCGACATGCTACCTGTAAGGTGATTAAGAGAGTGCTTAACAACACATAGAGCCCAATAAATATGATTTTTGTCAATTTACTTTACTTGGCTCAAAGTCAGCTTCTCTTTGTTAGCCCCACACCTGGCTCTAAGCCAGGCCTGGCCTGCTTTCTGATTTTTGCAACAAGAGCCTTTCTCACCTGGCCCTTGACACCTCCCAAACTCAGGTCCTGGCCTCTCCCTTGACACTCTGTATTCAGCAGTACCAAGCTCTACTTCCCCCAAATTTGTGCTCATTCATCCTTCCATGCCTTTGCACACAGTATTCCCAAGGCTGGGAATTCCTTTATCTTCTATCTACCCTTCTATCTACCCTTCATCCTTTATCCCTGGCAAGGGGCCACTGTCCTAAGAACATGCCCCTGCTCTCCACACCAGCCCCTGTGAGGCCCCTGCCCATTCCAGCAGAGCAAATGTCAAGACCTTCTCATATGTCTCTCACGGTGCCCGTCATGTGAGTGGGGTAGTTATGTCTTCACAGGTCCATCTCCCACATTCTGTTGAGAGCCCGGTGAAGACAAGGACTCCCTCTTATTCATTTCTGTGTTTGTAACATTTGGTGTAACATGAGGCAGAGTAGGCACCTAATGAGGGTTTTCTCACCTGAACTATGTCAAGCTAAGGTTCAAGATGCCACTTGTAGCTCCAGGTGTGTAAAAGGTGCTGCCATGGTGCTTTGGGGGCACCCACAGACTCAATAAGTGGCACTCCATGAAAATTATGATCTAACGAGTCCCCAGCCTGTGGGTGACCGGGGCTGAGAGGAGTAAGAGAACCAGATACAATACAAAGAGCTAGTAAATACCAAGCGTAAATCTGAGGTTGAGATGTGGGGAAGTTGAGTCTGAAGATGAGGGTAGAAGAGGTCTTGGATACAAGGAAGGAAGTGGAAGGTAAGGCTGGGTGGACAGGGCAGGGTAGGGCCTATAGGTATGCCAGGATAAGAAACACGCACCTCCCAGCAGCAGGATGCATATGCCCTGTGCAGTGCAATAGCCTTGTAAGAGGGGCCAGGAGAGTGTAGAGCTTAGAAGTAAGAATGGAATGGAAATACCACCATAGGTTCTTGGGCAAAGACTTTCATGATACATGCCTTTTTCTTCAGGTCTTTAGTTTTTTGGGTTTTTGTTTGTTTGTTTGTTCGTTTGTTTTTTTAAGGGAGATTTTTGCTATAGGGCACATGCACTCTCCAGAGCAAATAATCAGAGACAGAAAGTGAGTAATCACCCCCCAGGGGGCATGGCCATGCCATAATCCCTTCTCCTCTTGGGATTTTGGGCATGCACGCACATGCTCCTGGCATGAGTTTCAAGCCTCTGGGTCTGGGACTCAAACCATGATCAGTCATGAGAGAGTCCAGTGACATAACCATCACACCACCTGTTGGTCCCAGTTTTTAGGTTCTTGTAATATGAGCCTTTACTGGGGACCAGCAGTTAGCCCAATGGCTATGTCACTGGACTCCCTTGTAGTCGACTGCAGTTCGAGTCCTGGACCCAGTGGCTTAAACTCATGCTAAGTGCGTGTGAGTGCATGCCTAAGATCCCGAGAAGAGAATGAAGGAGAAGAGATCGCGGCATGGCCATCCCCCCTAGCGGGTGATTTCTCGCTTTCTGTCTCTGTCTCTCTCTGTCTTTCTGGTGAGTGCACGAGCCCTATAATAAAAACCTCTCAAAAAAAAGATGAGCCTTTACTGACAATTTATTGAAGGGAACAATAAGCAAGGAAGGAAGCAAAATGTAGAAGGAAGATTAGCTGATGACTAAAAAAGTCACTTGGTTTGAATCCTGGATCTACTGTTTGCTAGTTCTGTGATTTGAGCACATTTCTTACCTGCTATAAGTCTCAGTTTCCTCATCTGTGGATTGGGACTGGCACATACTTCAATTTTGGGCAGGGTCAGCTTTATTTAGGTATGATTTACAGTCAAATTCATCTATTTTAACAGCTGTCAATGTGATGAGTTACAAAATTCAACTGGAGTTGTGAAACTATCATCCCCATAAAGAAAGTATGTGTTTTAATCACTTCAAAACGTTTCCTTATTGGGCCAACCAGTGGTGTGGTAGATGGGGTAGCCAGATCCCACATGGCTGACTGCACAGTTCAAGACCCGGAACCGAAGACTTGAGAAACATACTAGGTGCATGTGTATACAAGGCCCAAAATCCCAAAAGAAGAAACAAAGAAGGGATTGAGGCATGACCATACCTTATGGGGGATGCTTTCCTATTGTTCTTCTCTCTCTCTCTCTCCAGTAAGTGAATGTGCCCTCAAGCAAACTGAAAAAAACAGTTCACTTATGCTCCTTTGCAATTCATCTCTTCCCTCCACTCCTGGAAACCAATGATCTGCTTTTTATTGTCATAAATTTGTGATTTCTAGAATTTTACATACATGAAACCATATTGTGTTACAATCTTTAGGACTTTTTAAAAGATTGCTTTGATTTTTGAATGCTTTTGCAATTCACCTGTGTTATTGTTATCATCAAGTGTTTATTCCTTTTTATTGCTGAGTAGTTTTCCATTTTATAGATATTCCAAAATATATTTTTCTACTCACCAGTTGGTGGACATTTAGGATGGTTCTAAATGTCTATTATGAATAGACATTGACTATTATGAATGAGGCTACTGTGATGATTTATGTATGCAAGTTTTTGGACAGACATATTTTTTCATTTCTTTTGAGTAAATACCTAGAAGAAAAGTGATGGGCATATGGTAAGTATATGTTTAACTTTATTAAAAAAAAAGTCTAATCTATTTTTCAAAATGGCTGTGCCATTTCACATTCTCATCAGCAATTTATAGGAGTTTTCAAAAGTTCATGGAAAAGGTACATTATGAAAAACTGCATAGATTTCTATTTTTTTGCACGAAAATAAACTTGTACTTTAATTTAATTTTTCCACAACATTTTGAGCCCCCTGTAAGAGTACCAACTGCTCTAGATCTTCACTAACATTTACTATTAATTGTCTTTAAAGACTTTAGCCTTTCTAGTGTCTGTGTGGTGGTGACGTTATTGTTTTAATTTTTGTTTCTTTCTGAGAACACTTTTTATGTGTTTAGTGACAATTTGTGTATCTTCTTTAGTGTAAGTGTTCAAATATTTTATCAATTTTTTGTTTAAATTGGATAGTTTTTGTTGTTGTTGTTGTTTTTAGACAGATTTTTGCTGTAGGGTGCATGCGCTCACCAGAGATACAAAGAGAAACAGAGAGACAGAAAGCGAGAAATCACCCCTAATGGGGGATGGCCACTCTGCAATCCCTTCTCCTTCAATATCCTCTTGGGATTTTGGGCACACATGCACATGTGCCCAGCATGAGTTTCAAGACACTAGGTCTGGGACTCAAAACTCAGTTGACTATGTTGAAGTCTAGGGCCCCAACCACTGTACCACCTGCTGGTTCTGAATACTTTTTTTTAAAAAAAGAATTATTTTATTTAACTTGATTTATTATTATTATCATTATAATTTTTCAGTTTGATCAGAGAGAGACAGAGAGAGAGAGAGAGGAAGAGAGAAAGCAAGTCAACAGGTCCGAGATTTGAACCATGGTCAGCCATGTGGGAGTCCAGTGCCTTTAACCACCATGCCACTTGCCAGCCCCAGTACTTTTTATTCTTAATATTTCTGCATAATAAAAGTTTACTACAGGTCTAGCCTTGATGGCAAAATAAGTAGCATACTGGACTGTGGTGCTGGAAGCCACACAGCTGATCATGGGTGAAGATCCCCTGGTCATCAAATACGTATTTTTAATATATTTTTTAATTTCAAGAAAAGTGGTTTTAGCTTTAATAGATAAAAATCCAAAAAATACGAAGAGAGCTTTGCTTAAAACTTAAAGCCAGGAAATAGGTTAGAATTCTGTTCAAATAATAGATACATGAACCTATTGGCAGCTCAAGACAAGACAAAAATCCTTAAATCTGAAAAACAAAGCGTAGAAGAAAATCAATAACGTATTAGTCAAAAGTCATAAGATCTACTTCATCAGTTCAGTTCTCATGTTCTTTATCTTCTGTTGTGGTCTGATCTTCCCATTTAAATATAACATTCAACTCCAGACTTGTCTCTACCATTAAGTTGGCCATTTTCTTAGTTGTTTTTGAACTCTTAGGTGTGTCTGTATTTAGTTTTCCTGGAATAGCACTCCCTTCAGAACTTCTTAGAGAGCTGGTCTGGTGTTGGTAAATTCTTTCAGGTTTTGTTTATCTGAGAATGTTCTTGTCTTTTCTTCCAATATGAAGGATAATCTTGCCAGGTACAGTATTCTTGGTTAAAATTGCTTTTCCCTTAACACTTTGAATATATTTTCCTATTCTTTCCTTGCTCACGTTGCTTCCACTTAGAGGTCCTCTGTTGGCTTAATGGGATATCCTTTGTAGATAACTTGATGTTTCTCTCTGCCATTCTTAGTATCTTGTCTTTATCTGTGGTTTGGTTTTAGTGAATCTGGTTATAATGTGTCTTGGAGAGGATCTTCTTGGGTTGATTCTATTTGGGAATCCTTTGTATTTCTTGGGACTGGATCTTTGAATGCCTCTCTAGGTTTCACAATTTTTCTTCCAGGATTTCATGGAATATATTATCAATGCCCTTATGAGTCTCTTCACTTTCTGGGATAACAATTATATTGATGTTTGGACATTTAATGACATCTAGTAGTTCTCAAATGTTGTTCTAGTTTTTTGGCCTATTTTCTCAGTCTTTGTGGTGGATTTTTCTAGGCTAGTGATTTTGTATTCTACATCTGAGATTCGATTCTCTGTATGATCTAATCTGCTTTTAATACTTTCAAGGAAGATTTTTATTTCCTTCATCTCTTTTTTTTTTTTTTGGAGAGATTTTCGCTATAGGG
>NW_006201399.1:781386-789977 GCF_000334495.1 Tupaia belangeri chinensis | reverse complement strand
GGATCTTGGGCACGCACACACACGCGCCCGGCGTGAGTTTTAAGCCACCAGGTCCAGGACACACTGCGGTCGATTACGTGGGAGTCCAGCGACATAGCCATTACGCTAACTGCTGGTTCCCTATTTCCTTCATCTCTTAACAGTTCTATTTGATTCTTTTTTATGGTGTGTATTTCCTCTTCCAGATAGTTCAAGAACTTCCTCACCTCCTGGAAATCGTCAACCCTTTTCTCCTGCATCTGCTGGAGTTTATTGTCTCTCTTCTCTTACATCTCTGTTAGCTTTGTCACTATGAATATTCTAAATTCTTTATCTGATGTTTCCTTGAGTTCCATTGTGCTGTCTGAGGATGAAGAGGAGTTATTCTTTTCCCTTGGAGGAGATGTATTTTCATGCTTTCTCATAGTTCTCATGCCCCTGTGGTGATTTCTGGTCATCTGATGGGTTATGCGTGTCTTCCTCGTTCTTGAAGTTCGATCTGAGCGTTCAGAGATGTGCAGGAGGAGGTGATCTACAACCTCTCTTTCACTCCGTTTTAAACTCTTCGTATGTCAGATTCAGTGGAAATTGAGGATTATTCTGACCCTAATAGTATTCAGATGCTTAGACATTGTTCACTTAGACCTGTCTAGACACTCAGTGCATGGAGGAGAGATTTCCCTGTCCCACTAGAAATGAATCTGGAGGGTGAAGGCTCAGCAGAAAATCTTCATTTTTAGCCCCTGAATGCAATATTTCACAGCTCAAGTTCAGTAGTCATCTCAGAATGGGCCTGGTTTTGTACCTCTCCCAACTAGAAATGAATCTGGAGGGTGTTATTACATATTTTGAATACATGTCCTTTATTGACTATGTGGTTTACAAATATTTTCTTCCAGTCATCATTAGATTCTCTTTTCATTTTTTAAGAGTATCTTTTTGAAGAATTTAAATTGTTAATTTTAAAGAGGTCATATATATGTATGTATATTGTAGTTTATGCTTCTTGTGTCCTATTAAGAAATACTTCCTAGGGTCTGGCAGGTGGCATGATGTTTAAGGGTGCTGGACTCCCCCACATGGCCAACCACAGTATGAGTTCCAGACCTGGCAGTTTGCTTTCTTGCTACCCCTCCCCATCCCTCTCTGGTCAAATTAAAATACATACATACATACATACATACATAAAGTTAAATAAAATAATTATAAGCAAATATTTCCCTGACCCAAATCACTAAGATTTTCTCATTTTTTCTCTCCTACATGATTTATATCTTTAGTTCTTACCTTAGGTCTATGATCTATTTAGAATTAATTTTTTAAAATAATTATTTATTTATATAATTCCATTTGTTATTATTATATTTTAGTTTGACCAGAGAGAGAAAGAGAAAGAGAACAGGAAAGGGAGAAAGCAAGCTGTCAGGTCTGGGACTTGAACTGTGGTTGACCATGTGGGAATCCAGCACCTTTAACCACCATACCACCTGCTGGCTCCCAGAATTAATTTTTTTATATCGTGTAAGATAAGGATCAAAATTTTTTTTCTTACATATTGATCATAACTGTTCTAATACTTTGTCAACAAGATAATTCTTTTCTTGCTGAATAGTCATGACTCTCTGGTGTAAAGGCAATTGACTACATATATGTGAAACTATTTCTGCACTCTCTGTTCTATTGATTTATTTATCTATCTTTACACTGACACCAGTCTGTTTTGACTGCTGTAGCTTTATAACAAGCCTTGAAATTAGGTAGTACAACTTAGTGAACATTGTTTTCCTTTGTTTTGCCTGTTCTAGATCCTTTGAATATTCATATACACTCTAGAACTAACTTGTTAATTTCTACAAAAAGCCCACTGGAATTTTAATTGGAAAATCAAAATGAATCTATACATAGATTTTGAGATAACTGACTTAACAATAGTGAGTCTTCTTTTTTTTAATTAGATAGAGAATTTTGCTATAGGGCATGTGTGCTCGCCAGAAAGACAGAGAGACAGAAAGTTAGAAATCATCCTCCAAGGGAGATGATCACACTGCAATCCCTTCTTCTCCATTCTCTTCTCAGGATTGTGGGCATGCATGTATATGCTCCAGGCATGAGTTTCAGGCTGCCAGGTCTGGGACTCAAACCACATTTACTACATGGGGCTTCAGCAACTTAACTATTAAGTCTTCTGCTGGTTCCAACAATAGTGAGTATTCAATGCATGAACATGGCATACTCTGTTTCTTTAATTTCTCTAAGTAAGGTTCTTTTGGGTTTTAGTGTGCGTGTCTTGTACATACTTTTAAAAATTTAACCAGATAATTTAATACTTGAATATTAGTGTAAATGGCATTTTAAAATAATTTTAATTTATGACTGTATTTAGAAATACAAATTATTTTCATACATTGACTTTGTTTCTTATAGTCTTGCTTTACTCATTAAATAGGAGCTTTTCCAAGATCCCTTAAGATTTTCTTTATTAACAATTGCATCTTCTGTGAATAAAGACAGTTTTAATTTTTCATTTCCAATTCATATGCTATTTCTTTTTCTGACTTCATTGCATTGATTTTTTTTTTTTTTTGAGAGGTTTTTGCTATAGGGCACATGCACTCGCCAGAAAGACAGAGAGAGACAGAGAGATAGAAAGCGAGAAATCACCCCTCAGGGGTGTGACCAAGCCACAACCCCTTCTCCTCCATTCTCCTCTTGGGATCTTGCGCATGCATGCACACACGCCCGGCATGAGTTTAAGCCACCGGGTCCGGGACTCGAACCGCGGTTGACTATGTGGGAGTTCAGCGACATAGCCATTACACTAACTGCTGGTCCCTCTTTTTCTTACTTTATTGCATTAAATAGGACCTCCAATACAAGACTGAATAGTAGTGGTGAAAATGTCCTTGTCTTGTTCTTAGTCTTAGGCATGCAATATTGCCCTATTAAGTATGACATGCTGTCTTTCTTTTTTTTTCCTTTGCTCGTTAATTAATACATTGAGGCAATTTCCTTCTATGCCTAATTATCTAAGAGACTTGTTTGTTTGTTTTAAATCATGAATTGCTTTTGAATTTTGTCAAGTGATTTTAGTACATCTATTAATATGGTCCTGTGGGTTTTTAAAATTTTTATTCAGTTACTATGGCAAATTACATTAATTTTTGATAGTTAAAATGACCTATTCATTTTTTAATAATCTTCACTTGGTTCTTTTCTATATTGCCAGATTTGATTTGTTAAGTATTTTTGTATCTATGTTTATGAGATATGTTAGTCTGTACTTTATTTACAATGCTTTTGGTTTATTATCAGCTCTGTCTCTTCATTCATGGAGTCCATTGAGCTCCACCTGGAGTTCTCCCTCTCTGTGCAGTGGCCTACAGACTTTCTCAAAGCCGTAAACGAGAAAATTGTAGAAATGTCTTTATTCATTTTTCTGTTTCTCAATGATCACTGTCTTTCACTTCCTAATGAAGCCTGTTGTTTCAGGCTACATTTTATGTAGTTTTTTAGTTGCTTCAGGTGGGAGGGTAAATCCAGTCTCTATTACTCCTTCTTAACTGAAAATGAAGTCCTTTGGGCACTTCTAAGGCTTTCTCTTTATCATTGATGTGAACAATTTTATTATTCTGCACTTTGGTATGATTTTCTTCATGTGTTTTCTACTTTGGGATTTTTGAGATTCTTGGATCTGTGGGTGGGTTTACAATTTTCAGCCAATATGGAAGACCTTTATTGTTATTATTTCTTAAGTTATTAGGTTGTCAGGAAAGTGATGACAAATTTTCTGTTTTTCTATGCAAAAATGTGTTATGACTTTCCAGACAACCCAATAATTTTGTTCCTTTTCTGTGTCAGTTTGTTACAGCTGTTATAACAAATATCACAGCTTGGATGGCTTAAACAACAAACACTCATTTTCTCACAGTTCTGGAGGCTACAAGTTTGAGATAAGATGTCAGTAGGGTTGGTTTCTTCGGAGACTCCTTATCTTGGTTTGTAGATGGCCATATTTTTCCCTGTGTTTTCACGTGGTCTTCTCTCTGTGTCAATGTACAAATTTCTTTTTCTTTTAAGGAAACCAGACATATTAGGTAAGAACCTAACCTAATAAAATTGTTTTAACCTTAATGACCCTCTTTAAAAATGCCATATAGTCAGATTCTGTGGGGGTTGAAAGTTAAGAAGGACTTAAACGTGTATGTTTTGGAGGATGCTAGTTAGCCAACAAAATCTCTTCCTATTCTCCTTCTGGCACTCCAGTTATGTGTATGATGGTTTTCTTTTTATTGTCCTACAGGTTGCTTTATGCTTTAGTTCTTATATCTTTTTACAGTGATATTTCTGTGTTTCATTTTGTATACTTTATATAGCTCTATATTTAAGTTAACCAATATTTATTTATTCAATGTCTAATCTATTGTTAATCAAACCTAGTCTGGTTTTCTATTATTTCATCTGTAGAAATTCCATTTCATTCTTTTTTATATCTTCCATTTCTCTCCTTATGTTCACATCTTCCTATAACTTTTTGAACATATGAAGTATATTTATAATCGTATATTTAGCATCCGTTTATGCTCATTCAGTTCTGTGTTTGTTTCACTTGGTTGTTTCTTCAGATTATTGGTTGTATTTTCTCCCTTTTTACTTTGCCTTATAATTTTTGGTTCGTTACTGGGCATCATCATGAATTTTACATTGCCAGATGCTGGGCATTTTTAAATATTCTTTAAATATTGTTGGTCTTTGTTCTGGAATATGGTTAGCTAACCTGAAAACAGTTTGATCCTTTCAAGGCTTAAGTTTAAACTTTGGTAAGAAGATTTATTTTGTTCAGAACAGTTTTTAATATATGAATTGATTTATTTGGCTCCACTATGAAGCCATACTCTTCTTTTTAAAAAAATGGTTATTTATTTACTTTTATTTCTTCTTTTTTATTTTTTTAAGTTGATGAGAGAGACACAGAGGGAGAAAGAGAGAGATAGAGGGAAAGTGAGAAAGCAAGCCTCCAGGTTCAGGACTCAAACCATGGTTGGTCATGTTGGAGTCCAGAGCCTTAACCACCATGTCACCTTCTGGCCCCAAAGCAATACCCTTCTTATGATTATCCAATGCGCTATGTATTTGGAGGTTTATCCACTCAAAGTAGTATATATGAACTATTCTAGCTCTTTTGTGAGTGTTCAAATTGTTCTACCTTTTCTTCCTAGTGATTCTTTCCCCCATCTTCAGTGGTTTCCTTATATGTACATGAAAATCAGTAAAACACAACCAAAGATCCAAGGGGATCCCTCTGAAGAACTCTGGATTGTTCTCTCTCTTTCTTCATATCTCTTCTCTCTCTCTCTCTTTCTGACTCTTCTCTTGTTCTATGAGAGACAAAAAAAGAAACCTGTTTCTTCTCTTTATTCTCTTACACAATCACTAAACACAATACTTATGACATGAGATATCCAGGGATTTTTTCCCCCCATATAACAAGGAATTCTCTAGCAGATACCTGGGCTTAATGTCAGTTAAGGTTAAGAGCTCAATCCCACAAGACACCCCCCTGCATCCCAGATGACAGTCAAAAGCCTCAAGTAGTAACCTATGATTCTAACTGACAGACTAGAAATTGGGGTTTCTAAATCCCCTTTTTGGGATTGGTTAAATTGCTAGAGTTACTCACTGAACTCAGGGAAACATTTTATGTACCTTTACCCATTTAATATAAAGGATATTACAAAGGATACAAATGAATGGCCAGGGGACCAGCAGATGATGTAATAGCTATGTCGTTGGACTCCCATGTAGTTGACCACGGTTCGAGTCCCAGACCCGGTGACTTAAACTCATGCTGGGCACATTTGCATGCATGCCCAAGATCCCAAGAGAATGGAGAAGAAGGGATTGTGGTGTGGCTATCCCCCCTGGGAGAGTGATTTCTCACTTTCTGTCTGTCTTTCTGGCGAGTTCATGTACCCTATAGCAAAATCCTCTCAAAAATCATTTTGTATACTTTATATAGCTCTATATTTAAGTTAACCAATATTTATTTATTCAATGTCTAATCTATTGTTAATCAAACCTAGTCTGGTTTTCTATTATTTCATCTGTAGAAATTCCATTTCATTCTTTTTTATATCTTCCATTTCTCTCCTTATGTTCACATTTTCCTATAACTTTTTGAACATATGAAGTATATTTATAATCGTATATTTAGCATCCGTTTATGCTCATTCAGTTCTGTGTTTGTTTCACTTGGTTGTTTCTTCAGATTATTGGTTGTATTTTCTCCCTTTTTACTTTGCCTTATAATTTTTGGTTCGTTACTGGGCATCATCATGAATTTTACATTGCCAGATGCTGGGCATTTTTAAATATTCTTTAAATATTGTTGGTCTTTGTTCTGGAATATGGTTAGCTAACCTGAAAACAGTTTGATCCTTTCAAGGCTTAAGTTTAAACTTTGGTAAGAAGATTTATTTTGTTCAGAACAGTTTTTAATATATGAATTGATTTATTTGGCTCCACTATGAAGCCATACTCTTCTTTTTAAAAAAATGGTTATTTATTTACTTTTATTTCTTCTTTTTTATTTTTTTAAGTTGATGAGAGAGACACAGAGGGAGAAAGAGAGAGATAGAGGGAAAGTGAGAAAGCAAGCCTCCAGGTTCAGGACTCAAACCATGGTTGGTCATGTTGGAGTCCAGAGCCTTAACCACCATGTCACCTTCTGGCCCCAAAGCAATACCCTTCTTATGATTATCCAATGCGCTATGTATTTGGAGGTTTATCCACTCAAAGTAGTATATATGAACTATTCTAGCTCTTTTGTGAGTGTTCAAATTGTTCTACCTTTTCTTCCTAGTGATTCTTTCCCCCACCTTCAGTGGTTTCCTTATATGTACATGAAAATCAGTAAAACACAACCAAAGATCCAAGGGGATCCCTCTGAAGAACTCTGGATTGTTCTCTCTCTTTCTTCATATCTCTTCTCTCTCTCTCTCTTTCTGACTCTTCTCTTGTTCTATGAGAGACAAAAAAAGAAACCTGTTTCTTCTCTTTATTCTCTTACACAATCACTAAACACAATACTTATGACATGAGATATGCCGGGATTTTTTTCCCCCATATAACAAGGAATTCTCTAGCAGATACCTGGGCTTAATGTCAGTTAAGGTTAAGAGCTCAATCCCACAAGACACCCCCCTGCATCCCAGATGACAGTCAAAAGCCTCAAGTAGTAACCTATGATTCTAACTGACAGACTAGAAATTGGGGTTTCTAAATCCCCTTTTTGGGATTGGTTAAATTGCTAGAGTTACTCACTGAACTCAGGGAAACATTTTATGTACCTTTACCCATTTAATATAAAGGATATTACAAAGGATACAAATGAATGGCCAGGGGACCAGCAGATGATGTAATAGCTATGTCGTTGGACTCCCCCCCAAAAAAAAAAAAAAAAAAAGTCAGATGAAAGAGATGAATAGGGAAAGGTGCGTGGGAGGAGGGGTGTGGAGTTTCCACATCCAGGTACCTACTTATGTTCAGCAATCCAGAAGCTCTCTGAACCCTGTTCTTTTGGGTTTTTACTAAGGTTTCGTTTCATAGACAGCATTCATTGCATCATTGGCTATTGGTGATCATTTTGATCATCAGCTCCTCTCCCTTCCCCAGACATTGAGCGTGGGACTCACACTTTCAACTCTTAAATGACATGGTTGGTTCTTCTGGTAACCAGTCCCCATCCTAAGGCTATCCAGTAGCCTGCCAATAGTTGCCTCATTAGAACAAAAGATACTCCTGTCACCCAGGAAATTCCAAGAGATTTAGGAGCTCTGTCAGAAGCTCCCATCATCCAGGAAATTACAAAGCTCTTACGAGCTCTGGGTCAGGAACTGGGGTCGCAGATCAAATGTTAGAAAAAAGATGAATCCAACACCCCTATCTACAGGGTTTCAGGAACACCATGTCAGGAAATGGGACAGAAACCAATATATATTTCTTATGATATCACAATATCACATTGGCATTTTTCCTACAAATTTTAGCTGCCTCAGCTTCTCTGTGCTTTGAAGTCAGTCTTCTCAACCCAGAGACTACATAGGCTCTGTTTGGGGCCATCTTTTCTGCACTACAGCCTGTACCCTTGCCTCAAATCCTGAACCAGCACTACCTTGTTGGCTTCCCTTTACTTGTCAACTCTCTTATACTGTTTTCTGATGTCTCAAAAACATTATTTCCAGTTGCTTAAGGCAGGGGAGTAAATCTAGCCCCTGGCTGGAAGCAGAAATCTCATTTAAAAACTGCATTAAACCTAGTCATGTTTCAGGAATTTGAAGCATCTGTTAGTGCACTCGACCCTTGAATAGTGGTTAGGTCCTCATTCCTCCTCTTTCTGAAATAGGGCAGGAGTCGTCTGAGCCGTTTGAAATGGTACAAAAAGTGACTGATGGGACCAGCAGTTAGCGTAATGGCTATGTCGCTGGACTCCCACGTAGTCGACCGCGGTTCGAGTCCCAGACCTGGTGGATTAAACTCACGCCGGGCGCGTGTGTGTGCGTGCTCAAGATCCGAGAGAAGAATGGAGGAGAAGGGATTGCGGCGTGGCCTTCCCA
>NW_006201399.1:779395-781077 GCF_000334495.1 Tupaia belangeri chinensis | reverse complement strand
GTACCCAGAATCCCAAGAGGAGAATGGAGAAGGGATTGCAGAGTGGCCATCTCCCCTGGGGGGTGATTTCTTGCTTTCTGTCTCTCTGTCTCACTCTCTGTCTCTCTGGGGAGCGCACATGCCTTATAGCAAAAACCCCTCAAAAAAAAAAAAAAGTGACTGGTTAGAGGAGCGGTTAGTCTTGTGTACTTTAAAAACATAATTTAGGACCCAGCTACAGTGGTGCAGGCAGTAGGGTCACTACCATGTGATACTAGAGATCCTAAGGGAAGGCTCTGAGTTTATGTCCTCAGTTCCCCAAGGACATAAACACACTCCAGGTGTTCAGGGAACTGAGGCATGCCTGCAGGTGCTGTGATTCTAATGGCTGCAGGACTCAGGGGAGGATCTCCACAGAAGGAGTCTGTCAAAGGTGCCTCTCTCTTTCTCTCTCTTCCTTTACATGAAAGGAAATAAAGTGTGTGTGTGTGTGTGTGTGTGTGTGTGTGTGTGTGTGTGTGTGTATGTGTATACAGTAACGAAAACATTTGTTGAGCACCTATTGAGGTCAGTTGCTATTCTAAAGAAAATTTTTGCCACCAATAGGTTTTTATGTCATGGTAGCCTGTTGTTTTTAATCACTTAACTTTTTTTTCCACTTATGCTCTATCTCTCAAAGTAGAGATAAAATTCTTTGAAATTACTTCTTTGTTCATCTGTTCAGGACTATTATGAAGATGAGATTCAATTACACGTAACAGTGTCTAACCCAGAATTTGGTGTACATAAATGCTCAATATTTGTTAATTGCTTTTTTCTAATTCATATTTTCTTCTATTTTCATCATAAACATTTGCTTGTCAGATATCAGGAGAATTGGAAATCCAGGTTCTCAGACAGATACAGCACCCAAGACTCTTACTGAGGCATGCCATCAGTGTAGCTTCATAAAATTGCTATATTTTCAATCCTGCAGTTCTGCAGTAAAGTGATGGTATTTTTGTCACAGCCCACATCAAAGTCCAGATGGAGTGAGGGAGGGATGAAAACAGAGCCCTATAACCCCCAGGAACTCTTAAGATTTCATCTCCTAAGTGGTATTGTCCATCTGTTTCTGTAACTTCCTTAGCAACTTGATGAGTAAATCCTTAAATAGTAACTGCTAGCAGTATTTCAGTTCTTTGTCATTCTTATTGGGCACAAAAGCCATGAACGTAGCCTTTCATGAATAGTAACACTATTTGAGTTGTCCATTGAGCTGTTGTTCCAGACCCATATGCCCTTTCAGTTTGTCTCCGACAGAGGTCTATACTTGGTTATAACAAACCAACCAGTCATATATTTTGTATATGGACATTTGTTGTTTCTCCAGTCTAGTTTCTAATACCCCTTCCTTAGGTAGCAGCTCCTTGATTTTCCTCGGGAGCCCTCCAAATCCCAGACGCAGGTGGTTAGAATGAGGATGGTGCTCCTTGGATAATTATTTATTTAGTGAATTATTCTGAGAAGTTTGACTTATTTTAAAAGAAAAGATAAAAATAATGTTAGTTCCCTCAACTTTGATCTCCTGGATGGTTCTATCTTTGAAGATATATATATATATATATATAGAAAATATTTTGTTAGACATTGTGGTTGTGATTTGATTGGAAATCTGCTGGTCAGACCTGGGGATATGATGACTGTGTTCAGACATAAAATAG
>NW_006201399.1:771507-776179 GCF_000334495.1 Tupaia belangeri chinensis | reverse complement strand
CAGCGATGACCGGTTAGAAGAGGAATTTAGAAAATATATTAATATGCACCCTACTTCTCTATAGGAAAAATATATATATATATATATATATATATAGAAAATATTTTTTTGGACATTGTGGTTGTGATTTGATTGGAAATCTGCTGGTCAGACCTGGGGATATGATGACTGTGTTCAGACATCAAATAGATTTCTTGTCTTCTTGTCTTAGATAATGTTTTCCAAATCAGGCCTTTTTGTTTTTACTTTATTATTATATTAAATATGACTCAAGTTTCAGTCACCACCAGACTGCTCAGTGCTGTTTATTATTCAAACTCCCCAGTAGCCTGAATCCAAACCTTGGAAAATATGAATGTTCTATAACATTGCCAACCATCATGGAATGAGATCATCTGATTGGAATAGAAGCTTTTATTTTTCTCATCTTCATTCTGGACTTTATCAGCTGGCTCCCAGCACATATGAAACCCATACAGATGACCATACAGCCCAGATTTTTCAGTTTTCATTTCAAAAATGTCCCTTTGTCCCCATCTGTGTCTCGTTGACTAGCTGTCTTGAGTTTTGCATTGGCATCCAAAATCACCTGAATTTCTGGCTCCTTTACCCACCCTCACTCCTGCTCCTTCATGGGTTCCTCATGCTCTTTCTGCCTCTGAAACATGGGTCTTTGGTTAGTCCCAGGGTAACCTGAGTCTTCTATCCCATGACCATTTTAGTGGACAATGTCAGTGCTTCTCCTGGATCGCTTTTTAAAAATTATTTGGGGGTGGGGTGGGGCAGGTGGTATGATGGTTGAAAGTGCTGGGTTCCCACATAGCTGACCACAGTTTGAGTCCTGGAGCTGGAGGCTTGCTTTCTTACTTTCCCTTTCTCTCTCTCTCTCTGGTCAAAATAATAAAAAACAAAAATAATGATAACAAATGGAATTAAATAATGAGTAAATAATTATTTCTTTTTAAATGATTTTGTTATGTTTTAACCATACAAAGGCACACAGTGCTCTTCAAGTGGCTGGTAGCTTCTGTCCCTCCATGTATGGGCCTGAGATCATTAGTCACTGACTGTCAGCACAATAGCATGAAAGCCTCACTCTGACTGGTGCTGTGACCCACATGACTGAACACATTTTCTGAGTGCATGTGTGTGTGTGGGGCGTGGATTAGAGAATAAATGTAAAATAAATATACAAAGACATACAAGCATAGAAAAGTGGGAATTGGGTGATCTTGATTTTTCTGGTGGAGATAACCATGGCCCCAAAGGTTTATTCTTTTAAAGGGCAGAAAAATAGGTAAAGAGGAAGTGAAATGCAAAGTCAGTTGTTTTCAGATGTTAGGTAGATGAAGATGTGAGATGACACCTGACGCCAGATAGTTCTATGTAAGGTTTTTCTAATAGTTTGCACAAATTCTGATTAAACACATGTGACTTCCTTTCTACTGATTCTGCTCTGCAATTTGGATAACAACAGGAAGCTAGCATATTCACGTGTTAATTGTATTCATTGCCCTGCAAATGACTGCTCATGGAACTGCATTTCTGCATGAGTCTAAAGGTCACCATGTTTGCTCAGATTGACTGCTCTCCACAGATTGCTCTGATCCTTTTCTTACACACAGTTTCCCCAAAGGGTAAGACTGAAGCTGCCCTTATAGAGTCTGTTGCTTAGATCTCATCCTTGCTTCATGTTGTGGGTTGAATTGTGTCTCTCCCACCCCAATTTTACCTGTTGGAGTCCTAACTGCCAGTATCTCTCAGAATGTGACTTCATTTGGGTTGCAGATATAACTTAGTTACATTAAGGTAGGGCCATACTGGAGTAACAGAACCTCTAATCCAATTTGACTGTATCTCAGTGTCCAAAGGGGACATTTGGACATGGAGACAAATAACACAGGGAGAACACCATGTGAACACAATGGCAGAGTTTGGAGTGACACATATGCATGTCAAGGAGTGTCAAAGATTGCCAGCAAACCACCAGGAGCTGGGGGAAAGCACCTCACAGTTCTCATAAGGAATAAACAATGCCATATTTTGATCTTGGACTTTTGCCCTCAAGAACCCTGAGGATACACAAATCTGTTTTGTTTTTGTTTTTGTTTTTGTCACCCAGTTTGTAATACTTTGTATTATGGCAGCCTGTGGAAATCAATACATGTGGCTCCCCACACTGCCCTGTCCTACTTCCCACTCCCTTACTGATCTCTGGAAGCACTTTTATAATAAATCATTTCCACACAAATCTTCCTCCTAAGGCTTCAGAGATTACAAGGGCTGGTTTTGGGAATCTGACCTAAGATGGATATCAGATGTTTATCAGCAGCCTGGGTGCCTCCTGAGTGACAGAACTCAGAGCCAACTGCCTACTGGAAGCTTCTGCCTGGATATCACGCAGATAATTCAAATTTAGTATGGTGAAATCAGGTTCTTCAATTCTGAAGTCTATGTGTTCCAGGTCATGATTCTCTGAGGTGTAATGAACCAGCTTCAAGTGGCTCATATCAGAAACTAGAAGACTACTCTCGCCTCCTTTTCCTCCCTCACACCCTTAGAGCCCACCATGTTCAAAGCCTGTCTTGTTTCCTCTCAGCTCCCAAATCTATCCTCCCTACTCCATTTCTACTTGCTACTGCATTGGCTAAACCTTCATATTCCTTGGACACTAGTCTTCTTGTTCAGTCTTCCTTCTTCTATGCCCCATATTTTGGCCAGATTCTTTTCATTGCACAATCCTTTAATGTGACTTCTTTTCTTACAACTAATCAATAGCTCCCTATCACCAACAAGTGAAATCCAGACTTCTTGGTATGGGAAACATAGCCCCTGCCCCACATGGTGTCTTCCTCACAGACCTCACTGAGTCATCAGGAATTCCCCAGTCTGCCATGCTCTCTCCTGCCCCTTTCTATTACACTTGTTTTCAGGTCTAAGACCCCCCTCCCTTTCTCCTTCCCTGGATGGAAAACTCACTTTCTCTCCAAATCTCCCCTGAGGCTTGGCCTGCTCCATGGAGTCTCTCAGCCTCTCTGCACAACACTGCTATGTGCACTGGGTGCGTTGACTGAACTCCAGAATGTGGTCCACCACTCTAGATTATATTTAAGTCTTCTTCCCACTGTACCGTGAGCTCTGTAAGGAGAAAAGAAGAGAATACCACTAGAGCCAGAGCTGGACAGGACCTGGAGGAAACCTTTCTAAGATCTGCTTCTAATGGAGATGACAGAACCTCCCGGGAAAAGCCTGAATTCGATGTGAACATAACACTGTTGTTTTAAAGATAAGCTAAGTATTTTTATTCAACACCATGTTTTTGAAAATTGCAAGTCCAGAATTAACTCATCGCCATTCCCCTCCCCTTCTCCCTATTAGTGCCACACTTTGCCTATGTCAGGCAGACAACATGCCCATGATTCTCTGACACCAAAATAAAGATAAGCTCCTTTCTAAGGCTTCAGGGATTATAGATGCCTTCTTGGGTAAGCAAGGAGGGTGAAACCTCAGGAAGGTGGGAATATGTTCAACTTCAGTCGCATCGGTCTTTTCATTTCTTGTTCATTGTTTTAATGTAGAGGTTTCCACCCTTCAAGAAATAAGAAATCATCTGAATTTTGAGTAGAGTAGGAATCAAATAATGAGTATCCTTAATGCACTACTAAAAAGCATTTCATTTTTATCTTCACAGAGTTAGCACTGAAAAGTTTGTACTCTGTGACTGTCTTCCATGATACTCATTCATTTTGCTAGCATTTGCTGAGCACCTAGTATGTACCAGGCTCTGGGCTAGGTTCTGGGAATGCAAATATGTGTAAGAAATGCTGGTGCACCTCAGACAGAAACCGAAACACCTAAGGAGAATGTGGAGCACCTGGCCAATGGACAGCTATTCCCCAATCTCACTTTGCCTCTTCTTCATGATAATCAATTTTTTCCAACTCCTTTGGATAGCTGGAGCAGGTGGTAAGGGAGGGGCTAGGATCCAGAGAGGTCAGTGGATAAAAGTAAGTGTAAACATAATTTCTAAGAGTTGAGAGGAAGGAATCTTTGAGATGCCTGCCACCTCGACTTCAGGTTTGTAGTTCTTGCAGATCCTTCAGACTTCTTCTGTCAATGTCAGTTCTAGTTTATTTTATAATCCTAAATTTTAATGCTTGTGTAAAAGCATGTGGTAAGTTTGCTTAGTCAAAAAGTCATGAGAATGCATTCATTCCAGACTGAATTTATTGCAGAATCAAATGCAGCTTAGCTGGTCATCAAGGCCTGATGTTTATGGTACACTTGTTAGCAACTCTGAAAAACAGAGAAGTAGGTGCTGCAGAGGAATCTGAGCTCCATCCTCCCCTTTCAATCTTTTCCGTGCTGAAAAAAGCATGAATTTGTTCCCTGTACTTAAAAGGTTCCTGTAACATAAATTGCAAGTTGTTATTCTGGCATTTGCATTCTCTGACTCCAGATCTGTGCTTTTTATTCAAGCCCAAGTCTCTTCAGGCTTCAGTATTCTTCATCTAAATAGCTTCTAAAATGAGTGAAAGAACAGTTGGATCTTTAGAGGCAGCTGTCTCTCTTGCAAGTTTGGGAATCTTCATATCAAGGATCTTGCCTCTTCTGCCCTCACTGATTTTTTCCTGTTGTGACCCACATCCAACCCTGCTGCCAGGATGGCATT
>NW_006201399.1:752203-771316 GCF_000334495.1 Tupaia belangeri chinensis | reverse complement strand
TGACACACTCTCTTCAGGCTCAGAGATATAGTGAAAATGGGTCTCCCAGAGGTCTTCATCCTCCTCCTATGGATGCTACATTTTTAGGATGCAAATCCTTTGACTCAACCAAGAAAGATTACTTACTGCCTTCTTTCATTTTCATTTAAATACATTAAAACTCTACCATCCGAGGCTTTAGTTTTGACTACATTTTAAGGCTATTTGGAATTTAAAGATTAATCTGTCTCCTGTTTTTCTTTTATCATTTGGATTAGTCAAAGTTCTTTCTTTGTAAGAAATTAATTATCTTTGTAACTTGGGGGTAATTCATCTCCTAAAAATATTTTTAGGACACCTGCAAAGCTAGAAATGCATGCATAATATGCCAGAAGGTAAATACAGAGCCAATATTTTTAATTTTTGCACATAAGTTTAGTCATTCAGCTATTCACAGGCTCGTGGTTTTTTCTAATGCTTAAACTTTCACTGGCCACACTGTGGAACGTCTCATTTCTATCAATGATTGAGAAGTAGGATTTCTTTTGGATTGTTTCTTCTAGGTAAATGGAAGTTACTAACATGGCATCAATTGTGACCAATGTCCAAATAAGGATACACAGCAAAGTGTATTTAACTGTACAACTACCCAGGGCAATCTTGGATCTGTCTTTGAAGATTTAAGAAGTCTTCTCAGTCTTACAGTTGATTGTCCATACTGGAAGGAGTAGCCTAATTATTTGAGTTGCTTAGATCTGGTATTCTAAAAAAATTAGACATTTATTTTTAAAATACATCAACAAATGTATTGATGTATAAATGGACACATTTTTATCAGGTTAAACATTAACAGATAAGAAGTTATTTGGCCTTAAAAATAGATAAAGAGATATATATATACTGAGATCCAGTTTCTTTCTTTCTTTATTTTTTCTAGAGTGGAGCAGAAGATGCATCAGGAAAATGCTCCCAGTTAACAATCTAGACTCTGGGGTCCCTTTTCTTTGTTTTGAGGAAGTTTTAAGTGTAGAGGCTATTGGCTCATTTTATAATCAGCCTAGTTGCTCATTTTCTTTTTCTGTCTCCAAAAGACATTTAATGCTCACATTGTTCTGACAATGTGCCAGGGATCTTTAACTGATACATCGCCGCATGAGATATTAACCAATATCCTCTCTGATTTGTTGAGTGTCTATTAATATTTTGATGAGTTGAACTCATGCCATGTAGGTTGTTAAATATTTTTAATAACATCCCAGCCTTATCAAATTACAATAGGATAATAATTTTTAATATCACCTAAAGTTTGCTTCTTTGCTTTTCTTTTCCCTTTTAGAAACTCATTGTGTTCTTGCTATTTAATCAATTGTAAGAATATTCCAGCCTATGGATTAGTATTAGTCAGTATGGTCTAGATTATGCTGCAACAACAAATGACTGCAAAATCTCAATGACTTAACATGCAATAGTTTTATTTTTCACTTATGCTCTATGTCCATTGTAGACAATGAAGGACTCTATCCCCTGTGCCAGGAAATATGCAATAACCCAGGTCAGGACAAAGTCACACATGAGCAAAGACTAGAAACCAGATCTTTATTAATAACAAAAATATTTATTGAATATGTTCTAGGAGTTGAGGAGGTGAACCTACTCTTACAGAACTTGTGGTCTGTAGGAGGAAGGTGTAAGATAAACAAATAAATAACTAAAAAATAAATAACTATATATATTGGATCACTGGGAATGTCATAATGTATTTTGCATAGGAAAACATAGAAAAATATGTCATGACTTTCCTGATGACCTAGTAATTTCATAATGTATCAAGTTTTATGGAGACAAATAGGGCAATGTGATAAAGGGTGAGTGGGGAGGTTAGTTTAAATAGAGGCCTCTCTGAGGAGTTAACACAAGAGCTCAGGGTTAGGTGAGTAGAAGTTCCACCAGTGGTAGAAAGTTTTAGAAGTATTATCCAGGCAGAATATATGGCAAGTGCATGCACTTTAAGGGAGGGAAAAAATCTTAAGTGTTTGAGAAAGGCAGTGCTTGGCATTATCTTATGCTTGGACTAGGATCTGGCTTTGAAATTTTTAGGCACAGTAGTGATCACAATGCCTGGATTAGATATCTGTTACACCAAAGTTTCCCCAAAGCTGTGTGTCTGGGGGGAAAAATAAACATATATTTTTTGTTGTCGTGGTTTATATGGGTAAGGAATTTGAGGGCAAATCAGGTCAGCAGTTCTTGCTTAGATTTTTTTCTGATGCTGCATTTGGGATACAAACTCGGGTTATAGTCATCTGAGGACTTGACTGGGCTAGCAAATCTGCTTCTAAGTTGGCTCACTCACAGGACTGATGAGTTAGTGTTAGCTGTTGGTAAGCCATCTCTGATTCTCTCTACGTGGGCCCTTCCAGAGGACTTGAGAGTTCTAAAGATATGGTGACTGGCTTTCCCCAAAGCAAGTGACCCCCAAGAGCAGGGCAAATGCCACAATGTCTTTGGTCTGATCTTAGAAGTCACATACCATTATTTCTGCATTATTCTATTGGCCAGACAGACTAACTCTGAAACAATACAGGAGGATACCATCCAAGATCATAACCCCCAGAGGGCAGAAATTGGGGTCATACTAAAGACTGGTTTACCACAATGTCCAAATGATTTAATCAACGCCCAGTTTTATGTGTTTTTACTCTTTTCTGAGTAAAGAGCCATCTCCATTCAGACCATCTCCATGTAGGAAGAGGGATCCCAGAAGCTCTAGGCATCTATTTTTTTTTGGAGAGATTTTCACTATAGGGCGTGTGCGCTCGCCAGACAGACAGAGAGAGACATAGAGACAGAAAGCGAGAAATCACCCCCCAGGAGGGATGATCATGCCGCAATCCCTTCTCCATTCTCCTCTCAGGATCTTGGGCACGCATGCACATGCGCCCAGCGTGAGTTTTAAGCCACTGGGTCCAGGACGCGAACCGCGGTCGACTACATGGGAGTCCAGCGACATAGCATTATTCTATTGGCCAGACAGACTAACTCTGAAACAATACAGGAGGATACCATCCAAGATCATAACCCCCAGAGGGCAGAAATTGGGGTCATACTAAAGACTGGTTTACCACAATGTCCAAATGATTTAATCAACGCCCAGTTTTATGTGTTTTTACTCTTTTCTGAGTAAAGAGCCATCTCCATTCAGACCATCTCCATGTAGGAAGAGGGATCCCAGAAGCTCTAGGCATCTATTTTTTTTTGGAGAGATTTTCACTATAGGGCGTGTGCGCTCGCCAGACAGACAGAGAGAGACATAGAGACAGAAAGCGAGAAATCACCCCCCAGGAGGGATGATCATGCCGCAATCCCTTCTCCATTCTCCTCTCAGGATCTTGGGCACGCATGCACATGCGCCCAGCGTGAGTTTTAAGCCACTGGGTCCAGGACGCGAACCGCGGTCGACTACATGGGAGTCCAGCGACATAGCCATTACACTAACTGCTGGTTCCCTAGGCATCTATTTTTCAAGTCCAGAAGAAAGGGGCTTCTTTTTGCTATTATCATCAATGTAATTCCTGCAACCGATTCTCATTGACTTTGGTTGGCTTAAACCATTTCTTGACCAATGTCTATGACCGGGATAGGGAGGCTTGGAGGCGCCAAACCCGGTTCATATACTTACTTCTATATCAGAAGCATGGTAGCGAGTCTCCCAGAGTCACATGGATTGAGAACAAAGGGGACGCAATGTCTTCAAACGGAAACCAGAAGAAATAATGGATTCTGTGAGGGCAGAAATAATAAATGTCCACTATATCCTGTAACCTGATCTTTCTCTACTTTTTCCTTAGCTGAGTCAGCTCTTAGGAAAGTGGAAATATGGGCGTAGCAGTTGGCATGATGGTTTAGGTGCTGGACTCCCACGTGGCTGACCACAGTCCAAGTCCTAGACCTGGCAACTTGTTTTCTCACTTTCCCTCTCCCTCTGTCTCTTTCTGGTAAGCACATATGCCCTATAGCAAATTAAAAAATAATAATAATAACAAATAAAAATTAATAAATATTCTTTTTAGAAAGAGGAAAGAGATTGAAAATTCACTCTGATTGCGGTAATAAAACAACTGACGTCACATAAAATGTTATACCTATTTGGAATTTAATAGATTATTACCTTAACCCCAAAGAATGAAGCTATGATGAGGTAATTTTTGACAAGATACATAGTAGTATTTTGGGACAGAGAATGAAAATGTCTTAGTAAGCCTCAAATAATGCTATTTCCTAAGATAGGTACAGAAAGAGAAATATCACATGTTCTCCCTCCTATATGGAAATTGGAAAAACTGACCTCATAGAAGTGGAGATGCAGAATGATTACTGGATACTGGGAAGAATGAGGAGATAAAACAGGGGGATGTTGAATATTGAAAATAAAATCATAGGTAGATTGAAGGTACAATTTATAATATTATAAAATCTAATGGGGAGAATGTGGTTAACAACAGCTTACTGTATTTAATGTTACAAATGGTAAAATGGGTTTTCTAATTACTCTGCTGTAATCATTACACTCCTGTACTGAAAAATCACATTGTAACAATTACTATGTTATTATTATTATTTTTCTAGAGAATTTTTGGTATAGAATGCATGCACTCACTGGGGAGAGAGAGAGAGAGAGTGATAAATCATCCTCCAGCGGTGATGGCCACTCTGCAATCCCTTCTCCTCCATTCTCCTCTTGGGATTTGGGACACACACACACACACACACACACACACGTGTGCCCAGTGTGTTTCAAGCCTCTGAGTCTAGGACTCCAATCCTGGGTGACCATGTGGGAGTCCAGCACATTAACCACTATGACACCTGCTAGATCCAGTATGTTAATTTTAAAAAATTTGCTAGAGGGTGGACCAGCAGATGGCATATTGGCTATGTCACTGGACTCCCATGTAGTTGACTGTGGACTAGGACTCCCATGTAGTTGACTGCGGTTCGAGTCCTGGACCTGGTGGCTTAAACTCATGCTGGGTGCATGTGTGTGTGTCCAAGATCCCAAGAGGAGAATGGAGGAGAAGGGATTGTGGCGTGGCCATCCCCCTCTGGGGGGTGAGTTCTTGCTTGCTGTCTCTCTGTCTCTCTCTGTCTTTCTGGTGAGTTCACATGCCCTATAGCAAAAACTTTAAAAAAAATTTGCTAGAGAGTACATATGCTCACTGGAGAGATGGAGAGAGAGTGAGAGAGAGAAAGAGAGAGAGAGAGAGAGAGAGAGAAATCCTCACCACCACCACCACCATGGAGGATGGCCATGTTGCAATCCCTTCTCCTCCATTTCTCCTTTAGAGATTTTGAGCATGCATGCACAGGTGTCCAGTATGTTTCTCAAGCCACCAGGTCCAGAACTTTAACTTGCACAGTTGACCAGTTGGATCCAGCTACCTTAACCACCATGACACCAGCTGGCCCTAGAATGCTAATTTTTAAAAAGGAAAAAAAAAGACTATTTTTGTAATCCTACACCTAACCATCTTCAATCTGTCCATTTTATGTCATTTTTAAAAAACAGCTTGATGGGACAGCAGATGGCATAATGGTTATGCCACTGGACTCCCATGTAGTAGACCATGGTTTGAGTCCTGGACCCAAGGGTTTAAAACTCACACCAGATGTGTGTGTATACATGCCCAACATCCAAAAAGGAGAGTGAAAGAGAAGGGATTGCAGTGTTGCTGTTCCCCTGAGGGATGATTTCTCACTTTCTGTGTCTCTCTCTCTCCCTGTCTCTCTGGCGAGCACATGTGCCCTATAGCAAAAATCTCTCAAGAAAAACAAACAGCTTGATATACATATCTAAATATATGATTTGATAAATTTGATTTATGTATACACCCATGAAACCAATCAAGATAAAAAACATATCTATCAACCAACTCTAAAAGCTTCCTTGTGTTCCTTTGTAATTTCTTCATCTCATCCCACCCTCAGTCCTGCCTTGGCCCCAAGCAACTTACTGGTCTGCTTTCTTTCACTACCCATAAGTCTGTATAGCCTAGAATTTTATATAAATGACATCATACAGTATACATCTTTTCTTGTTTTGCTTTTTTCACTAAGCATAATTATGATAAAATTGATCCATTCTGTTATATGTCACATTATTTATGTCCTTCCACTACTTGTGGAAGGACAGATCTCTCATGTGATTTGTTAATTTATCCCTAAAGTATTTTATGGTTTTTGATGTCATTGTAAGTGATATTTTTATTTCGATTTCTGATATTCATTTTGTATATTCACCTTGTATCTTGTAACCTTGTTACATTTGTATATTCTATAACTTTTTTGTAGGTTTCATTACTACTTTATGTGGACAATCATGTCATTTGTGAATATAAATAATTTTATTACATCATATCCCATATAGATGCCTTTTCTTTCTTTCTTTCTCTTTTTTTCCTCTTTCTCTCTTCTCTTTCTTTCTTTCTTTCTTTCTTTCTTAGTTTCTTTTTCTCTTTTTCTTTCTTCCTTCCTTTCTTTCTTCTTTATTTTTCTTTCTTTTTTTTTTTCTTCTATTAGCTAGAATCTCTAGCACAATTGTGATTAGAAGTAGTAAGAGAGGACATTTTTTCTTTTGTTTCTCCTCTTAGGGGGTATGCATTCAATCTTTTTTTAAAAAGAATTATTTATTTTATTTATTATTTTATAATCTAACCAGAGAGAGACAGAGAGAGAGAAAGGGAAAGTGAGAAAGCAAGCTGCCAGGTCCAGAACTCGAACCATAGTTGAACGTGTGGGAGTCCAGTACCTTAACCACCATGTCACCCACTGCCAGGCATTCAATCTTTGAAAGTATTGAATAAATATTGAAGGTATTCAATTTTTTTTACCAGTAAGTATGTTAGCTGTAGTTTTTTTAATATGTAACTTGATAAAGCTTAAATAAAATTCTATTTCTGTTTTTCTGTGAGTTTTTTGAAAATCAGGAGTGGATATTAGATTTTGTTTAGTACTTTTTCTGCACCTATTGAGATGATCATATGACTTTTCTTTGTTAGTTTCCAGATATGATAAACTACATTGATTGATTTTCAAATGTTAAACCACTCTTGCTTCTGGGATTAACCCCATTTGGTCATGATTTATGTATCTTTGAGTTTAAATTTCTAAAATATTATTTAGAATTTTGTGACTATATTCATGAAGTATTTTGATCTATAGTTTATTTTCTTACAAAGCCTTTGCCTCTCTCTCTCCTCTCTCTCTCCCCCTCCCTCCTTGGTCAAATTAAAAATAAATAAAGTTAAATTAAAAAATAATTCTTTAAAAATAAAAAAAATTAAAATTTTAGTTTGTCTTTTATTTCTTCTTTGACCCATGTATTAATCAAATATGTTAGTTTCCACAGTCTTGGTGTTTTTTGTTTGTTAGGGTGCATGCACTCGCCAGAAAGACAGAGAGAGACAGAGAGATAGAAAGCGAGAAATCACCCCCCAGGGGGAATGGCCACACCGCAATCCCTTCTCCTCCATTCTCCTCTCAGGATCTTGGGCACTCACGCACAAGTGCCTGGCGTTAGTTTAAGACACCCGGTCCGGGACTTGAACCGCTGTTGGCTACATGGGAGCTCAGCAAAATAGCCATTATGCTAACTGCTGATCCCAGTCTTGGGTTTTTAGAGAACTTTCCTAATTTAATTCATTCTGGTCAAAAAAGTACTTTATATAACTTGAATCCTTCTAAATGTATTTAGATTTATTTTATGGCCAATAATATGGTCTATTCTAGTAAATGTTCTGTATGCACTTGAAAAGAAAGTATATTCTGCTGATATTTTGGATGGAGTGATCTATGAGTATTAAGTCAAGTTGTTGATAATATTGTTCAAATCTCATATATTCTTACTGGCTTTCTGTCTTGTTTTATTAATTATTGAGAAAGAAATTTCAAAATTGTTAATTTTTCTATCACTCCTTGCAATTTAATCGGCTTTTCCTTCAAGTATTTTGAATCTCTTTATTAGATACAATGACATTTAAGATTATTATATCCTTTTAATAAATTGACCCCTTTGTCAAGAAATAACTTTTCATCCCTGAATATCTTTGTTCTTAAGGAGACTTTATCTGGTATTAATATCTGATAGAGATTTGCATCCAGCATGTTCCAACGCATGCAATACGTTATTTCATCTAACCCTATAAGCAACGTCTAGGGAAATTATCTGGTAACTCATTCAAGATGGATATTTGAACCTATCAGCCTGACTCTACAATCCACCTTTTTTATTATTATTATTTTTTTAGATTTTGTAATTGGGTGCATGTGCTTGCCAGAGAGAGACAGACAGTGAGAGGGAAAGTGAGAAATCACCCTGCCCCCAGGGGGATGGCTATGACACAATATCTTCTCCTTCCTTCTTCTTTCCCTGGAATTTGGGCACACGTGCACACACTCCCTGCCTGACTTTCATGTTGCCTGGTCTGGGATTCACACTGCAGTGGACCATATGGAAGTTCAGTGCCTTAACCACCATACTACCTGCTGATTCCTAGAATCCACTTTCTTTACTAACCCATTTTTAACAGTAAGTACATTGAGCTATTAAAATAAAACAATTATACTACTTGGTGAAGGAAAACTGGGAAAAGTTATCTCTGCTCTCTAAATGTATTTTCTTTTGAAGACTCACCGATTAGTCCCCACTGTGAGGTTTACTTGATCTGACAGCTCGTAGAAGGCATTCACTCAGATCTCTTTAGGCATCAGCTTCCTTGGATAAGACTATTGGATTCACTTTAAAAATCAAATGTATGTTTAAGAGCCTTAACCTTACGGAGCTACATGTTATAGGCACCGTATTCATACTATTTATTTTACATGACTGTGCTCTATAGTAGGTATTCTTTTTAGTTTTTGTTTGTTTGTTTGTTTTTGTAATTTGCCAGAGGGCACTTGTGTTCACCAGAGACAGACAGAGATAAAGAGAAAATGAAAAAGTAACCCCTTGAGGAATGGTCATGCCTCAATCCTTTCTCCTACGATTCTCTCTCCTTTCAGGATTTTGGATACTCATGTGCATGCCCCCGGTGTGTTCTCCCAGTCACCTGGTCCAGAGCATGGACTGTATAGTCAGCCAGGTAGAATCCAGCCACTTTAGCCACCACACTATGGGCTGACTCAATACAGCAGGTATTCTTATTTCCCCTTTAGAAATAAAGAAGTTGAGGTGCAGATTTGCACAGCCAATACATAAGAAGGTAGGATCATAAAATCATGTCTTTAGCACACACATCATTTCTCTCTTCACCACACAACTCACCCATTTTAGTTTTCCTTCTATAATTCATATTTATTAAGTGTAAACATTAAAGAGCTAAGAAAATAAAATATTTAATCTTCTAATATCTGATTTTAAATGAAAGCATATTTCTGGAGAAAGGCAATGTACCTAGGAGCTGATGCTTAGTTTGGTGAAGTTTGGGAATATCGTAGTGAGCTGTGAATTAGAATACAATTTTTCTAACACTTTTTTAGTTTAAAGGTTGATCATTTATCCACATACTGAACAAACTGCAGTGTTTGATGCACACAATTGCACTGTGATGTTTTGGTCAGAAGGTGGCAGTATTGTGTCACAAGCTTGGAAGAAAGTACACTCTGATTTCCATATCAATGACTGTATTGCAGAATAACTCAGGTTTGATTCCCTCAGGTTCTCTTTCTTCACAAGCACAAGGTGACGCAGGTATTTCAGGCAGCTCTCTTAAAGCAGCAATCAGATGCCAGTTTGTGCTCCCTGAGTTCAGAGAGAAATGGACCAGCCCTCTGGAATCTGCACAGGAGTACTGGAGCCTAAGGGGAACTTCTTGGCTTCTGAAAGTGGCTGCTAGTCCCATCACTCAGAGCCACATAATGGAATGGTAAGTTCTTAAAGTGACACGGATATTACAGGAATCTCGCTTCAGTAGAGAGCTGCAGTCCACCCTTTCAGCTACCAAGATCCCATTCAAAAAGCAAAGCGAGGTAGTAAAATAACATTTATACCAACAAAATGGGAGCAGGGTTGCTGCACAGAATGAGTTCATGGAACTTATTTGTGAGAGACGCTTATTTGAGAGAGAGCTCCTTACTTAGAGACTATTTGCTCTTCTTTTAGGCATACTTCTGTTTTCCTGGAATAAAACCGGATAAAACCCCAGCTATTTGGGGGAGGAAAAAAATGTTAGAGGCAGGTGTAAAGATAGACACTAGTTCAGAAAGCTGCAGTAAGACCAGGCCCAGAAAAGCTCAAAGAGCAGGAGGCAAGAACTGAAGACCTGGGACGGAGAGCCCCCCAGTGCGGCACCGCGTTGAGCTCAGCCCAGTGGTCACCGGGAGAGCGTGAGCTATGTTTAGCAGGCTCAGTGGTATCAGGCAAATATGTGTACGACGCTATAACGACGACGCGATTTCAGTCAAAATGGGGGAAAGAGGAAAGAAGCCAGTGCAGTTTCAGCGACTGGGGAAATGAGCTTCTCACACGGTGAGAGACAGTAAGAGCTTTTAACTCGGGAGGCAGGCAGACCTGGGTGCAAATCCCGGCCCGCGGAGATGAAGGCCCGCGGAGTCATCTCGGTGCTGCCTGAGCAGCTGCACGTCCCTCAAGCACCATTTCTTTACCAATAAATGGGATTAAAGGGTTTGGGTGAGCGTTACAAGACATACCATATGCAAAGTGCTTAGCCTTTGCATCAATCTCCATTTTTTTTTTTTTTCAATACCGGGTAAGCACAAGTGCCAGTATGACCCGTGTCACGGTTGGGATTCCGGGGATCTTGGTGTTCTCTTCCCTCTGGCATCTGGGCCCCGGGCTCTGGCTGGGGCCAGCAGTGCACTGCCTCTGTGCTAAGGGCAAGTGCACCAGCCCTGTGATTGGCAACCTGTGATTGGCCGCGTGCTGCTCTGTGCTCCGCCCCCACGCTCCTGGTCCCTCAGTTTGGAAGGAGGACTGCACGTGGCTAAAGCACTGAGCACTCTTAGTTCAGCTTCCACGCGAGCCTGCACACTGCCGTTCAACGCCACCAGTAAAGTCCTCGCTGGGGTTCCACACTGCAGAACGTCTCCCATCGCAGCACCCAGCGGAGACTCAGCCTCAGATCTCAGGACAACGTAGAGCCTGGGCGCCTGGACAAGAGTGGACCACCGGATAAGCCCTCCCACTCAGGAGGCAGGGAACAGACTGGGCCTATCAGATTTCTTCATGCGAAATCTTCATTCCACTTCCTGCTTCCCCCAGGAAAGTATTTTTAGGACCTGGTGGCTTTAATGACACCTAAGTGTTCCCAGGCTGATCTACAGAGTGGAACCTTGTTGGAACAAAGTACCACGAGGTGGATGGCTTAAAACAATGGAAGGGTTTTCTCTCCCAGTTCCAGAAGTCTGAAATCAAGGTGGGACAGGATCACGGTACCCTCTGAAGGCTGTAGGGGAAAAAATCCTGCTTTGGTTCTTTCTGCTTCTGAGGGCTCCAGGCAGGCTTCCTCGCTAGCGGCTGCATCCCTCATCTCTGCCTCTCTCTTCACATGGCTGTCTCCTTGCAAATTTGTGCCTTCTCTTGTGTCTCTTCTTACGACACCTGTCATTGGATTTGGAGTCCACCTGGGTAATACAGGCTGATCTCATCTCAAGATCCTTAACTACACCTGCAAAGACTCTTTCTCCGAACAAGGTCACGTTCACAGGTTTAGGCCGTGGCTATCTCTCTGAGGGGCCGCAGTTCGCTCTGTGTACTCCGTGCCCTGATGAGCACCGAGGGCAGAGGGGAGCAATAGGGATGGCTCTGGGCATTGTGGTCTTGGACGATTTTCCCAGGCTTGTGTGCCAAGGTGTCTAGGTGTCTGCTTGCTCTTGCCTTACCCCCTCCCTCCTTCTCACTCCCGATGGCCACCCCAGGTCATTGTCATGTCAGCTGAGTGCCAGCTGGGAAGAGCTGATGGATACAGAGGCCCCATTTTGCCAGAAGATAATGTGAAGTACACAGACACTTGCCTTCTGCCTGGAACCCCACAAATGAGGCATCATGAACCTCAAGCATCAAAACATATTATACTTCTCTGAACTATTACTAGTAAACGACCCCTGGCAAAAACAAGTTCAACTCTGAAAAAAGTAAAAACATGTAAGTCTAGTCTTTTCCCCATTTGCATAGGATCTGTATTGCAAGAAAATTCAGTGTTAATGAAACCACATGAAAAATACTTTGTTCATATGTAAAACTGAGTTAGCACCTATGCTCGGAAATTTATTAGCAGGTTGTTTATGTATGTGAAATTCTGGTGGACCTCCAAAGATCATGTGGAGGGGACAGTTCCCCAGCTAGCTCCATGGCCTAGTGGAAGTCAGATCCCATCTGGCCCACCCCACTGTGTGGTTTAACTCCTGGTTTGGTGACTTGAGAAATATGCTGGTGCATGCTTCAAATCCAACAGGATGGAGAAATGAGGGAAGAAGGTTATGGTATGGCCATGCCCCATTGGAGGGTGCTTTCTCCCTTTCAATTTCCCTCACTATCTCTCTGGTAAATGCTTGTGCCCTCAAGCAAAAAAAAATAAAATAAAAAAAAAGAGTTTCTCAGAATAGTTCCGCCCATTGCAGAATGACTGGCAGCCCTGCCCTCCTTAAAAGCCAGCATCTCCTCATCTTCATTATGACTACCGAGGGCACCTCTAAAGAGCATGGTGGGCAGGTGACCCAGGGGAATGGGCCCTGAGAACCCCTTGCCTCAGATAGAGGAGTACATGTGCCTTCTGGCAAACACACACACACACACAACTCAGATTTTCTGACTCCTAGTCCAGTGCCCTTGCCCCTTTACTGCACTACCTCCCTTAATTTCTAAACCACTCATAAAATTAATATTTTAAAAAATAATAACTTGGGATCAGCAGGTGGCATAGTGGCTAAGGTGTTGGACTCCCACATGGTGGACTGCAGTTTGAGTTTTAGACCTAGCAGCTTGAAAATCATGCCAGGTGCATGTGTGCAGGTGCCCAAAATCCCAAGAGGAGAATGGAGAAGGGATTGTGGCCTGGCCATCCCCCTGTGGGGTGATTTTTCACATTCCCTCTTATCATCTCTCCATGTCTCTTCAGCAAGTACTTGTACTCTATGGCAAAATCCTTTAAAATTAAATATTAGTCATTATAGATCTTGGCTCTCTGGTGTAATCTTGATGACTATAGCCAGTTACCCCAGTGAATGCTAAATAGGTTTTAGTTTTAGTCCTATAATGCTCAATAACTCTAAGACCTGCTAGATATGTATGTCTTATGTATGGGAATTTACCTACATGCAAATGGACACATCTGCTGAGGCTGAATGCAAAACAACCATTCATGTCTTTCAAAGGATTGCTATTCTCTGGGAGAGTTGGAGAAGCAGAATCAACAGATCCCTGCCCGAGGGGGAATTGCTGTCTGGCTGTTCTCTAACTCCTTGAAGCCAAGATGTCTGCTAGTACTTTCTAGAGGTCCTCGCTTTGTCTCCTGTGCTTTCCCACATGCAGTTGACTTCACATCCACCTTGCTAATTACCCTCATTTCTGGGGGCCTGTTTTGAAGATCCCTTAGAATATTCAGCCACGAGGAGCCACCAGATGCTCCCACCTCGCCACTAGGGGACTGCTTTTACCTGACCTTGTCACCCAGCAGGCGATTACCGGAAGTTGTACCGGGGAGGAGGAGCTGGGGCTCTATTCCATTGGGTAAATATTGACTTGTGGTTTTGTATCATGGCAATCAGGGCCTTTCCTGTCCCTGCCCTGCCACACTCTGGACTCCCACTCCCTTTGGTACACTGCCCCTCACCATCCTATCTAGACAGACTAATCTACTTCCCACAAGAAGCAAAAAATAAGTATGGAATACTTTTATTATTGTATTTGCCCAATGTCCAGTGGATAGTGAGGAGAAATAAAGGAGAGAGAAAGGAATCTTCTTCAACACTTCCAGCTGGAGGGGCTGATTACAACATATAGACATTCTCTTCTGGAAGAAAAGGTTACTGCAAGCACCATAGAGGCATTCTTTCTTTCTCAGCTCTTTCCGTCTGAAATTGTCCAATTATACCTGGTATTCTGGACCTAGTATATAATTATCAGGAATTCCACTAGTTTTATTTATCTTTGCAGTGTGAATGTTGAGGTAGGTTTTTCCTTGTTTATAATGGCTTATTAAATCACGCACTGATTTATTAAGTGCTGCATGGCTAAAAGTTCAAGTGGCAGATTTGAAAGTGATCATTTATCCAAGTAAAATCTCAGTAATAGGATTAGTCAGGATGCAATGTGTTCTTGGAGGACACCTGTGAAATGCTCCCTCCCCAAATACCTTTGTATGCTGTTTCTACTATTTTCTGATATTTTTCTTGTCCCTTATGACATTACTGATTGTGAGAACACATACAATCACATCTAGATCATTTCCGCGGGCCTGCTGAGAGTGAGCCTCTGGGAAGACCAAGGTGTTTCTGGAGACAGGAAAGAATACGGAACCTAATTTTCCAGTTGCAGCTGACACGGTCCAATGAAACTGAATTGGAGCCCTGTGGTTGAAATGAACTTTTAAATATGCCTTAAACTCATCTTGGCTTCTAGTAAATTCACCCTACTACCCTCTTTGAGAGGAATTGCTTTTTCTCCCTGACTGACTGAGCAATTCTAGTTGTGGCTGACAATCGTAATGTCCCAATCTAATCACACCAAGTAGGGATGTGAGCCAAGCCATGCTGAGGGAATTCCTTCCCACCCTAAAGAGACTTAAGATTGGAGGTTACGGGAACCAGCAGCTAGCGTAATGGCTATGTCGCTGGACTCCCACGTAGTCGACCGCGGTTCATGTCCCGGACCCGGTGGCTTAAAAAACTCACGCCGGGCGCGTGTGCGTGCGTGCCCAAGATCCCGAGAGGAGAATGGAGGAGAAGGGATTGTGGCGTGACCATCCCCCCTGGGGGGTGATTTCTCGCTTTCTGTCTCTATGTCTCTCTCTGTCTGTCGGGCGAGCGCACGCGCCCTACAGTGAAAATCTCTCCAAAAAAAAAAAAAGATTGGAGGTTGCTGGTGGTGCTGGTGGTCAGGGCACTGCCATTTCAGTTGACCAAGTTGGGAAGATAATGAGAGAGAACAGCAGCAGCCAAGTTCCTCTGGGTCAAATCCATCTATTTTTGGTGGGAAAGATAAGAAGAGCTTGTAAGTACAGAGAAGTGACACTGAGAGTGGACAGACAGTTCTCTTTAGCGACAATTCTGGCCTTTCTTAGTTATGTAAACCCCTATATAATACCTTTTGTTTAAACAAGTTTGAATAGAGTTTCTGTTACTTACAATTAAGACTGCCCAGATTAAGACAAGTCTTCCTGAATGAATGCCTGGTCCCATTGCCTGTGTTAAGGAGACAAACACAAAGCAACATGTTAACTGCCTTGATGGAGAAGAGGCCACAGTGATAAGACGGGGAAGAGAGCTCAGGATGTGCTAAAACTGAAGAGCAAAGTTTGAACCAGGCCTTCGAGTCTCTGAAAATAAGGCAAATAAGGAGCATTTACAACAAGCTCCCTTCACTTATCAACTGGGCAGTTTACTTCATTTCTCAGCGCCTCAGTTCCTTATCTATGAAATGGTGGTAATGAAAGTACCTCTCTCACAGGCTTTGGTGATTGTAAATGATGGGATGTTTGTTGAGCACAGTAAAAATTTGGTAAATGTTAATGATTACATCATCTTTACCCTAAGGGGAAAGGGTTGTATTTCTGAAATGGAACCAGTCAGGGAGAACAGCTGTGAGAGAACACATTTTATACTTCGCCTGATGATAAACTTACTTCTTTAGGCCAGCTCTGTGGCCAGGTCCCACTTGGTCAACTTTACAGTTGGAGTCCCAGTGGCTGGAGAAATTACTCTGGGCACGTGTGTGTGTGTGTGTGTGTGTGTGTGTGTGTGTCCGAAATCCCAAAGGGAGGAAAGGATAAAGGAGAAGGGATTGTGGCATGACCATTCCCCAAAAGGGGTGCTTTCTCCTCTCTCTCTCTCTCTGTCTGTCTCTCTGTGTTCGGCAAGCACACATACCCTCTGGTAAAAAAAAAAAATAAAAATTCTTCATAAAGAGCAATATTTAGGGCCTGGAAGATGGTGTAATGGTTATGTTGATGGACTCCCACATAGTCGACCATGGTTCATGTCCTGGACCTGGCGGCTTAAAACACACCAGGCATCCTTGTGCATGCATGTCCAAAATCCTGAGAGGAAAATGGAGAAGGGATGGCGAGTGTCCATTCCCCCCACCCCCAGGGGGAGTGATTTCTCACTTTCTGTCTCTCTGTCTCTCTAGCAAGTACACATGCCCTATAGCAAAAATCCCTCTTAAAAAAACAAAAACAAAAACAAAAACATAAACAATATTTATATCACCTCCCATATATACTCAGTCATGGTCTATATATGGTCCCTGGAGTCTTGTCTTTCTGGAGGGGAGAAACTTCAGAAGGAAGGAGAAATCCTTGCCTGGAACTTAATGAGCTACGGATAACATTATACAGAATCTGAGGGGAAGACAAATAACTCATTCATTTAGAAATTCTATGTAGAGTTTCAGTAATCTCCTGCTTGTTATTCTTCACAAAACCCATTTATCCAAGTAAAATCTCAGAAATTAGGCATTTCTCTGCACAGTCCTTGAACATGGTGGCGTACTTCACAATTTGCTCTTTTGATCAATTTAAGGGAACTGTACTGTGTAAGGCAGCATGAACGATCTTTTACTTATGGAGAAAGTATATTTATTATTTGGCTATAATTTATGAGGGAAAGATTACTATATGATCGACAAAGTGTCCCAAATCAATGATGTCCTAAAATATATCTGTAGATTCAAGATAAAGGTGTGAAGCTATAGTTACTCACTTTTAACTAATCACAATTTTCCTTTGCTCTGCTTGGCATTTGATTTATTTTCTTTTCCACCACAAGTGTGTGTGTGTGTGTGTGTGTGTGTCCGAAATCCCAAAGGGAGGAAGGGATAAAGGAGAAGGGATTGTGGCATGACCATTCCCCAAAAGGGGTGCTTTCTCCTCTCTCTCTCTCTGTCTGTCTCTCTGTGTTCGGCAAGCACACATACCCTCTGGTAAAAAAAAAAAAAATTAAAAATTCTTCATAAAGAGCAATATTTAGGGCCTGGAAGATGGTGTAATGGTTATGTTGATGGACTCCCACATAGTCGACCATGGTTCATGTCCTGGACCTGGCGGCTTAAAACACACCAGGCATCCTTGTGCATGCATGTCCAAAATCCTGAGAGGAAAATGGAGAAGGGATGGCGAGTGTCCATTCCCCCCACCCCCAGGGGGAGTGATTTCTCACTTTCTGTCTCTCTGTCTCTCTAGCAAGTACACATGCCCTATAGCAAAAATCTCTCTTAAAAAAATGAAAACAAAAACAAAAACATAAACAATATTTATATCACCTCCCATATATACTCAGTCATGGTCTATATATGGTCCCTGGAGTCTTGTCTTTCTGGAGGGGAGAAACTTCAGAAGGAAGGAGAAATCCTTGCCTGGAACTTAATGAGCTACGGATAACATTATACAGAATCTGAGGGGAAGACAAATAACTCATTCATTTAGAAATTCTATGTAGAGTTTCAGTAATCTCCTGCTTGTTATTCTTCACAAAACCCATTTATCCAAGTAAAATCTCAGAAATTAGGCATTTCTCTGCACAGTCCTTGAACATGGTGGCGTACTTCACAATTTGCTCTTTTGATCAATTTAAGGGAACTGTACTGTGTAAGGCAGCATGAACGATCTTTTACTTATGGAGAAAGTATATTTATTATTTGGCTATAATTTATGAGGGAAAGATTACTATATGATCGACAAAGTGTCCCAAATCAATGATGTCCTAAAATATATCTGTAGATTCAAGATAAAGGTGTGAAGCTATAGTTACTCACTTTTAACTAATCACAATTTTCCTTTGCTCTGCTTGGCATTTGATTTATTTTCTTTTCCACCACAATTTAATCATTCTTGTTTACTAATTTAGGTCAAAATAGACATACCAGTTCCCATCGTGTCTGGATCTTAACATAATCTCCATTTTAACTGCAAACCATACTCTGGGTAATGACTTTTGGCCAGGGTGACCCGCTGGACATAATTATATGCTAATAACATTCATAGGCTGCATTTTGCATTTTGCATTTTGCTAGTTTCGTATTTTATTTGTGGAGGGACAGAACAGAAGAGTTATTAAGATAATAAAATGAAGCAGTATAGTCCATGAGATCTGTCATCTTGAATGCTTTCAGGCTTGGTCATCAGTGATGGGCCTGGTCCCACCGCCCTGTTCACCAGGAAGAGAAGGTGTGGTAGAACTCTGGCAGTCACCCAGGGAGCTGGTCTCCAGGGCTAAGGACAGTGGTGTGCTGCAGCCAGGTCATGCCAGCCTGGCAGAACCCGCTGTGCATGTCTCGTTCCAACTCTTCAGTCACCTCCTGCTGTTAGCTTGAACTTGGCCCTGGTGGGATTATTCGCACTGAGGAGCTACCAAATGTCAATCTTTTCTTTTTGGAGAGCCTGTTGTTAAACATTTATCAGCATACCACTGGCTAAAGCCTTGAGTGCTAAAACCAGAGCCCATTGCAAGATGAACAGTGGCAGGCCCTGACACCCCTCAGTCATGATTTAAATGGCCACTCTGCAGGGAAAGTTTAACACGAGGACCATTCTGGAGAGCATGAACCAATGATTTGACTGATCCTGGCAAGCAAATAGGAATCGTCTGTGGATGTAATGAATACATTCAATAGATTTCTTCCATTTTTCATTCAACTGTTCATGGAAGCATTTGTTCTTCCATGTACAAGCCTGGTCTATCCTGAGAACTAAGAAAAATGTCCGTGGTCATCACATAGTGAAAATAGATCCCTGTCTTTTTATGAAAATAGTATGCTCTCTTTCCATTTTATTTATCATTTCTGGTTCTTCTGTGTCTAAATATTCAAAAAAAACAACTTGAGAAATTAAATTAACAAAATTTTATTTGATAAAATGAAAGAAGAGAGGGAAAAAAACAAAAACAAAACAAAACAAAACAAAAAAA
>NW_006201399.1:745430-752149 GCF_000334495.1 Tupaia belangeri chinensis | reverse complement strand
TTTTTTTTTTTTTTTTTTTTTTTGAGATTGAGAGAGAGCTTTAGGGTGCATGAGCTGGCTTGAAAGACAGAGAAAAACAGAGAGACAGAAAGCGAGGAATCATGCTGCAATCACTTCTCCTCCATTCTCCTCTCAGGATTTTGTGTATGCACGCACACACATCCAGTGTGAGTTTTATTTTATTTATTTTTAAAGATTTATTTTTTTTATTTTTTAATTTTTAAATTTAACCAGAGAGAGAAAGAAATGGAAAGTGAGAAAGCAAGCCCACCAGATCAGTGACTCAAACTGCAGTCGGCCATGTGCCTTAACCACCATGCCACCTGCTGGCTTCTCCCACCTTGGTGTGAGTTTTAAGCTGCTGGATCTGGCACTCAAACTGTGGTAGATTACATGGGAGCCCAGTGATGTAATCATTACACTATCTTCTGGCCCCCATATGGCTTTTTTTATGTCTATCAGGTCGTGAAGATGTGTCCTTGGGCCTGCTCCATGGCCTGATAGGACAGATCCCACATGGCTGACCATGTGGTCCTATCAGCTAGACCCTGCAGCTTGAGAAACATGCCGGGTGCAAATGTATGTGTGCTGAAAATCCTTAAAGGAGAGAAAAATGGAGGAGAATGGATTGTGGTGTGACCGTTCCCCATGGGAAGTGCTTTCTCCTCTCTCCCTTTCTGTCTTTCTGTCATTTTCTGGTGAGCACACATACTCTCTAGCACACACACATACCTTTTCACACACTCACATACACACAAGAGAGTGAAAAGTGGGTCCTTAAATTTTCACCTGTTTTCATGGGTTAATACATCCTGGTGGGAGGGACAAGGGACAACTGGAAACCACTGCGAATGATACCAGCACTACCATCCTTGTTGGCTTGGAAGGAGTGGATATTTGCTGGTTATGGATAAACAGCGTTGGGGAAATCTGGGGCTAAGTGCGGACTGGAGTCTGCCCTTGCCATCGTGCCGTCCACTTACTTGAAGTCCAGTGTGCTGTTCCCCTTGCAGCTGATGTTATCTGAATCAAGTAGAGCAGACCATGGAGCGAATCACTTTACAAGTTGACATACTACCTAGAAATGTGCATTTTAAAATACTTTTGTCTCAGAAGAAATAAAATAACTTTTTCATCCTTTAAGATGAATACCTAGTTTTTAGTCTCAATACATTGTTTTCTTTTTCACATTTAAAATGACATTTCTGGTCACATTAATTTTATTCACCTCTAAAACTGTAAATGTGTTTTAAAAGGCACATCAAATTTCTTCTTCCGAAATGTCTAGGGTATTTTTTTTTCTTTCCTGTGTCAATATGTGTGGAGAAGAGTCTGGGCTAACAGCTGTTGGGGGTGTATGAAAGGCAGCATTTCATTAAATGTGTTCTGGATGTTTGAGGAAAACATTCTAGGTTTAGTCAACATTTAGGCACCTGCCATTTTTGCAGACTACAGCTAATATTGATCTCTGGAGAAGAAAGCTCCTAATCCCAGAACTTATTAAGTGCTAAATACCTTGTTGAAGAAAGATTGAGGCTGAAAATGTCAACTCCAAAATGTCAGAAGATGCTGACGTTCTCACGGCAATATTAATTTGCTCTTCTCATAAGCCATTTTTGGAACGTTAGTACAAATGTTATCAGACGGGGGAATGCAGCTCCCTCTGCATGGTGTTGCGCAAGCACATCTTAATTAAGCTGCAGGTGCCTTCATTTCCTTGCTGGTCACAAGAAAGACTTTGCTGGTTCTATAGATCAAGAAAAGGAAGACCCTCTGTGGTCCTGATGGGTGGAGTCTGTGGCTGAGGACTGTCAAGAGGAGAGAGATGCTTGTGGAAAGGCTCTGGGCCCAGAAGAACTGGCCTGGACCGGCTGCCACCATTCTGCCATGAATCAAGTTAACAGCAATCGAATTGTATGCCAGTTGCACACACTGGGCAGAAGGTATTCTTGGGACTCTGGGAGGCTAGAAAATCCAGGGAGGGCCACAGAGTGATGGGATTTGGGGATCCCAAGGCCCACAGTCTGCTTTAATGGGCTAAGTTTTAAAGGTTTTGTTGAACTGGGCTTAGTTTTTTGAATAGCTCCTGACGTTATAGCCACTGCCATTAATTTTAGACCTATGTTTTGGTCCTGCTTCCAGTGGACTATTAATATACAACTGCTGAAAAATTACACTCAAGTGAATGGCTATATCTAAAATAAACCTTTGAGATAATCTGTCCCAAGCGCCTGAAAACTGACTTGAGAGGGTAAGTGCCCGAAGAGTGAGTGCCCAACACCACCTGGCAGGTTAGGGGCAGGATCGAGACCACAGTGATTCTCCGACCCTTGTTAGCTACCAGGATGATCTGGATATGTCATTTCACCCTCTGACTTGGCTCTCACATGAAACAGAGATAGTAGTGCTCATTTTTTTTTCAATTTGCAAATTAAACAAAATAATATATTCTAAATATTTAGTCTGGTATCTGTCCTAAAAACATACAATTTACTTATTTAGATTCCCTCCTTTCTCCCCTTCACACCTTATTCTCCTTGGCTAGATATATGTGTTGCTATAAATAGAATTTAAAATGGCAAGCCTTAATACATATTGTTTCCTTCTCTTCCTAGCTCCAAATTCTTTGTTTATCTGCCTACCCTGGGTTTCTTGTTAGAGGAGAACAAAAAATGTTAAACTAATGTCTAATTGTCTGACATTCTTCGCAGCCAAAACATATCCAAACTGTTATATGTATTTATTTTAAATCTTTAAAACATTTCAATGTGGATCAAGTCAAAGGACCTATAAGTGAAGCTTGGGCATAAGAATTTGTAAAGCCTCCTAAAGGAATTCTCACATGCAACCAAGGTTGAGAATCCCTGACCCTAGAGTTGCATTTAGGTCATCGGGAAAGTTATGACGTAGTTTTCTATGTTTTTCTATGCAAAAATGTGTCACGACTTCCCCAATGACCCAACAGTACATCGTTGCAAATGGCCTGTAGAGAGCTGTGTGGGAATAGGCATTAGGGGCCACTGTATTCAGTTTTCACATATGCCTGTGCTTGGTGGCTTTTCTGACACAGCTCTATCCCTTCTATTTTTTTTTTTTTAATTGTTAGAGGGCACGTGCACTCACCAGAGAGAGACAGAGAGAGAAAAACATCTCCCAGTGAAGTGTAGTCATGCTGTAATTCCTTCTTTTCCATTTTCCCTTCCTGTTGAAATTTTGGACCTGCATGTACACACGCTTATCAGGTCTGGCATTCCAAGTGTTGTCAGCCATGTGGGATCTGACTCCCTTAACCATTAGGCTACAGGATAGTCTTACCCTTTCATCTTTTATCTTAGAATCATTCCCGTTCCCATTACGTGGTGACCTGGACCAGGATGATATGTCGGTCAGGGCATGTGCGTCAGCCACAGGAAGGGTAGCGGCCACCTGGGTCCTCATTTCAGCTCCTGCCAGAATGAGTGGGAAAGCCGATTTTCCTAACCATGGAACAGGTGGGTGGATGTCTCCCTAAGTCCGGAACCCAGTGGCTTATAAAACACAGCTGGTGTGTGTACATGCATGCCTAAAATCCCCAAAGAAGGGAAAATGGACGAGAAGGGATTGTGGCATGACCATGCCCCGTGGGGGTGCTTTCTTACTTTCCCTCTTTCTCTCTCTATCCAGCAAGTGCACATGCCCTCTGGCAAATTAAAAAAAAGAGAGAGAGAGAGAGACAATTAGGCCAGGATGATGTTGAAGACCCTTTTAATCCTAATGATCCCTTTGTATTTCAGCTCCAGAAAACCCTCCTTCCTGTAGTGGAGATGAGATACACCCAGGAAACAGGAGGGTGCTAAAGACAGAGTCCATCCGTCATGAAATATTATCTTGAGCATGCATGGAATCTGTGCCATTTGGCCCCAACTGCTGTCCTCTTAGCTCTCTACTACTCCAAAATATGAACCATTGCAAGGTTAGGGTTTATTACCAGGAGCCATCTTGCTCCAACCTCTTCCCCACAAAAATATTTTCAGCTTTCATAGTGGCAAAGCTACCTGTTGTGAATGCTGTCAACATATTTCATTCATTGACACCACATCATATTGTTGATCACATTTAAGACAATCGTACACATTCTCAGGGTTTTAAAAATTCAATTCTGAAGGACTCTGTTGCTAGAGTGGAGGCATTTCTGAATACACAGAGAAAGCGGTGCAGCTTCCCTGGCTGAGGGCTGAGGCTCTGTTGTCCAAGCCTGGAATCTCAGACCCTGACTTCCTTAATCCTCCTTCTCCTGGGCCTCTTTTCTACCTTAGAACAAGAAACTCAGAAGCTACTTTACAAGACTGTGTTTAATTGTCAGAGACTGTTTTATGCCTCTTTTTTTCCTTCCATTTTATTCCAAGCCTTCGCTTCAGGGGGGTTCTGGGACCCTAAGCCGGTCTCCATGAGGGAGATTCAGCCAATACTTTCTCTTGCAGGCACCGGAGCTGACGCCCCTGAAGATGCAGACACTGTCCGCATTGCCTGAGCGTCCTGTCAGCTGCTTTGCACCGCTCAGCTTATGACCCTAATGGGGCGGCCATTTTGCAATGAAAGACGCTGAGTAAACAAAGCATTTGCCCTGGGAGACTGGCTCAGATTTAATAGAGAATGTGTGTAGGCTTTCAGGGCTCCTCGGCCCACAAGCTTTAACCACTGTTCAAACCAATTTAGAACACTAAAGCCTGCTGTTTGTTTAATGCCTGTGTTGACTCAATTCCCGCCCCTCGGGCAGGTGGCCTGAGCTGGCCACTCAGTCATTGTTTTGTCCTGTTCTCCTCAGTGACACTGTGGCCTCCCTGTTGAGAGTTCCTTTCTTTATTTTGCTTTCTGGTCCTTGAAAAGTCCGGCAATCCACTCACACATACAGGTGTAGTATTTCATTTTTACAGAGGCATAATTCACTCTAGTCGGTATTTCAGCCGTTGAATTGGGTTTGTTGCGTAACAGGGACTTTTCCACTTTCCTCTTGGACAGCCAAGGCTGATTCATGAGAAGTACTGTCACTGTGCTGATGTATTAACTCTTTCTGACCCTGGGGATGCCTCCGTTATTTCAAAGTGCTGTCTCGTGTGATTTTGGTGGGCCACAAAGCTTCTGCACACCTCCATGGTGCCTGACTCCACTGTGTTGTGATGTGCATTGATTTGGCCCAGAGTGGTGACTTGTAAAAAAGAAACAGGGTAATTTTTTGATTGTTCAGGGTGATGTTTTGATGCCAAATGATATCATGAACAATGATGTCATTTATTAAGCATATACTTTGTGCTAAGTACTGTGCTTAACAGGAAGGAGCAGGGCTTTTTCTATGCATTAGTTCCTGTAATCTCCACCATAAACTTCCTGGCTGCATATCATTGCTCCTTTTTTTTCTTTTTTCTTTTTTCTTCTTTTTTTAAAAAATCACACAGGGAATGTAAGGACCAGAGAGGTTAAATGGCTTGCCCAGGGCCACTTGGCCACTGGAGGCAGAGAAGGAATTTGAACCCACAGATGTCTGACTGCAAAGCCTGTGCAACTGGCCACTCCTCAACTCCCTCTCTGTGAGTGGACACTTCGCTCTCCAGGCCACACATCTAGGAGTAAAAGAACCTCCCCAGGCCACCAAGTAGGGACAGCAGTCCCAGGGAGCTAGGCCTGCTGCGGCCAGAGTGGGCTGCTGCGCCCGTGCCCACTCCATTTGGCAACTCTAGCGGTGCGGAGCCAACGTCCTCGGACAACTTCCTCCTGCTTTCTCATCACAGGGCAGAGCTCACGTGTTACCTGATCTTGCTGCTGGGAAAAGAAATTGGCAGCAGCACACGTGTGCACCATTCACTCAGACACAGGCAACACGCACGCACTCAGTCACATCATGTGCACCTGCACACCTACACCGCGGCACCTGCACACACGTACTTAGGCACACGCATTCCCACACACGTTTGCATGATCGTACATCCATGCACACACTCATCAACACTTTCACGACCCAGGCATGTACATTACTTATACACTCACAAATGTACTCACACACACTCACAACCTGCTCACTCACATTCATCCACATGCTCTCATATATCCATACACGTGCTCCTTCGCATGTGCACACACGTGCTCTCATATATTCGCTCTCATATATTCACATGTTCATTCACACATACACACTCCAGCACATATGCACACACACACACACACACACACACCTCCACTCTCTGTACAGAAGCTAAGTACACACTATAGAGCAGGATTTTGAGGCCAATGCCCAGGATAATAAGCTGGACTGGGAGGTTTTGTGACTTTCCAGAGCTCTGTCAAGTACTCAGAGAATGTGCGGCAAGGACCCTGGATTTGTGGTAAGGAAATTTGGTCTGTCCTAACTTGAAATGCCGCAGCCTTCCTGAATCAGTTTGGGCACCAGGCCCTTTGCCCGGAGCACACCCCTCAGAGCCTGATGTGCTACCTCTGTGACTTTGGGCAAGTAGTTTAACTTCTCTTTGCCTCTCTTTCCTTACCTGTAAAAGCAGAGATAATAGTGCGGCTTGCCTTGTAGAATTGTAAGTACATGGACCAGGATGGAACATGGACTTGTTCATAAACACTGAGCTGTGAATAACTTGAGCTTGCCGGTCATCATTAACCAGTGATGATGGGCCAATGAGGTTTTTTTTTTTTTTTTTTTTTTTTTTTTTTTTTTTTTATGGGCCACATACGTCGCC
>NW_006201399.1:742051-745375 GCF_000334495.1 Tupaia belangeri chinensis | reverse complement strand
CCACGCCGCAATCCCTTCTCCTCCATTCTCCTCTTGGGATCTTGGGCACGCATGCACATGCGCCTGGTGTGAGTTTTAAGCCACCAGGTCCGGGACGCGAACCGCGGTCGACTATGTAGGAGTCCAGCGACATAACCATTACACTAACTGCTGGTCCCAATGGGTCAATGAGTTTTGATCACATCAATTTGAGATTTTGATAGTGAAATAAGGTCCAAGGAGAGATTTACCAAGCTTGAGGGGCATTCTACTCTGGTGACTGCCATCTACAAACACTTGTGCTTAAAAAAGTTGCAGGGCAGGTAGGGCTAATTTTGCCTTCTTAGTCTCAGGGGTCTTTGACTCCCTTAAGCGGTGAACGAGAATCTCAGTCACCTGGGTCAGAGGGCAGCGGCACCTTACCATTCACTCCCCCCCCCCCAAGTCAATCCTCATCTTGTGTGATTTTTGCAAAACCCAATTAGAGAAGAAGCCACGTGATAAGCAAGGATTTTATTTTAGTGCTCAGCTTACCTGTAAGCAGGTAGACTCTAAGAATCAACATATTTCATCTGTGATTTAAAGACATCTGCTTTTAAGAGTTATAGAAGAAAACAAAATTATTTTAATTAAGAGTAGTTGGGGGGCCAGCAGGTGGCATGGCAGTTAAGAGTGCTGGACTCCCACATGGCTAACTAAAATTTGAGTCCTGGATCTGGTGACTTGCTTTATCGCATTCCCTTTCTCTCTCTCGCTCTGTCCCTCTCTGGTCAAATTAAAATAAATAAGCAAACAAACAAATAAATAAATAATAGAGTAGTTGGGAGAAGGGATAGGGAAAGACATTAAGAAGGAAAATAGAGAAGCAAGACATGTATGGGACACAAAAGTGGATTATTACCTGTCAATGATAATGTGTATAGAATCCTCAACTGGACTGTTGTGAAATGTATTAATGTTAGAAAATTCACTTTACAAGCTAAGTGATATACAGTGATTGAATGTATAAAATAAATTTTAAAAAAGAGAGTTATCTGGGGGCCCGATGATAAAATGTGATACCCCACAAGGCAGCCTTACATGATGAGGTTCCAGGTTTGTGTCCAAAGATTACCCCAAGTACACCAGGCGTGTGTGTGCCCCTGATCCTGGATGGACTAAACTGTAGCATCCAGACCCTGTTGGCAGTGTTGTATCTCTGTTTCCAACTCTCTTACTCATGTAATAAATAAATTTAAAGGGACCAGCAGAGGGCATGATGGTTACATCACTGGCCTCCCACATAGTTGATCACAGTTCAAGTCCTGGGCCTTGTAGCTTAAATCTCATACTGGACACATGTGCGTGCCTGCCCAAAATCCTGAGAGGAAAATGGAGAAGGGATTGTGGTGTGGCCATTGCCCCTGGTGGGAGGTGGGAGGTTAGGGGTGATTTCTTGCATTCTCTTTCTCTGTATCTCTCTGTCTCTCCAGTGAGTGCACGTGCCCTATCACAGAAATCTCTTGAAAAATCAATCAATCTTTTTTTTTTCTTTTTTTTAGAGTAGTTAAGGCCGACCAGTGGTGTGGTGGTTAAGACGGCTAGATCCCACATTGCCGACTGCACAGTTTGAGTCCCAGACCCAGTGGCTTGAAAAACATGCCAGGTTTGCACACAACAGTGCGTGTACCTGCATTCAAAATCCTGAGAGGAAATGGAAAAGAAGGGACTGTGGTGTGGTCATATCCTCTTAGAGATGCTTTCTCATTTTTCCTCTCTCTTTCTTTCTGTCTTTTTCTATAGCAAAAATAGAAAGGGAGAGGAGAGTGATATCCATGATACACAATTTTGGTTCTACTTTTCTCCTCTGATCAGATCCAGGGTTATTTTTCAGGTCATCTAAACCTTTGTCATCCTAGTTGCCTTCCTGTTCATGTGTGAGCACCTGCTCAGATCTCCGGCCGTCTATGGCCTTGGTGTGTCTCCTCCATCTTATTCCCTGATGGACTCCACCTTGGTTCTGAGTGAGTGCGCTTTCAGAAAGTCCCCACAGAGAAAGCCAGAGTTGTCCCTTGCCTTCCCATCCTACCTCCCGATCTGAAGCCATCTGAAGCCAGTCACTGCTTGATCAGGAAGGCCCTATTTACCTTAGAATCCCAACTATTTGCTTATCAGAGCACTCATCTCATCAAAGAAGTAGCCAGAAAGAGGTTATTTTATAGTGTCTGGAAGGACAAATTCCTCTCTTTCTTCATCCCATAAGGGATTTGCTTTTTGCTTAAGTTCGCACTTATGTTCACAAAATCGTTCTTCCTATGCTTAGAGAATTGTCAAAATGACAATCATTAAATGCTAATAGTAGTTACTGGAGAGGGGTCAGCATGCAGAGTAATTTTCACTTAGTATATTGCTTTCTGCTCTGCACTTTTCTGTACTGATTGACTTAAAAATAAACATACATACGTTATTTTTGTAAAACAATGGAGCATTTTAAGGAGGTATGTTAATAAACACACACACAGTAATACTGCATATCTCTTCTCAAATGATTTGAGTCACATCGTTTTTTCTGCATTAGTTTCTGATCTAACACTCAACACACTAAATAACACCTTTGCCAGTGAAGCAGCATTTTTTTCTGAGCTCTGTTCAAGGCATGTTTTTTTTTCCCCCAGAAATTTTTGCACAGGGCATGTTCTTGCTGGAGAGACAGAGAGAGACAGAGACAGAAAGTGAGTTATCACCCCCTCTCCCTGTGGGTAGGGGGATGGTTATGCCACAATCCCTTCTCTATTCTGTTCTTAGGATTTGGGGCATGCACACACACATGCCTGGTGTGAGTTTTAAGCCCCCAGGTCCAGAATTCAAACCACAGTCAACCATATGAATGTTCAGAGCCTTAACCACTACACCACCTGCTGGCCCCCAAGGAATGTTTAGAGTGGAAAGAAAGTTACTCTGATGTGCAGCCCACAAGCTCCTCATTTCCAAAGGCAGAGTTGAATTATATTATCAGCTTAAGAAGCTTCTGTATAACCCATTTAATGAACATATTTTTTCAGACTTTTTTTTTCTTTTCTTTTTTGGAGAGGTTTTTGCTATAGGGCACGTGCGCTTGCCAGACAGACAGAGACAGAGAGACAGGAAGCGAGAAATCACCCCCCAGGGGGGATGGCCACGCTGCAATCCCTTCTCCTCCATTCTCCTCTCAGGATCTTGGGCATGCACACACACGTGCCTGGCGTGAGTATTAAGCCACTGGGTCCGGGACGCGAACCATGGTCGACTATGTGGGAGCCCAGCGACATAGCCATTACGCTAACTGCTGGTCCCGCAGGCATTTTTGATTGGGCTTCTCTAAAGATA
>NW_006201399.1:724590-741853 GCF_000334495.1 Tupaia belangeri chinensis | reverse complement strand
ACCACCAACTTTCTGCTATTAAGCATTACCAGCTAGTTGGTTTTTTTTTTTTTTTTCAATAGTTGTTTTCTTTATTCATGAAGAGCATGTTTGTGTGAGAGCGAGCCAGAAGAGCACCTTCCAGAGTCTGGTCCTGCTGCGGTTCCCCTCCTCCAGGCCTCCAGAGGTCAGAATCTGGGCACTCTCCAGCATGAGTCAGCATTTTTAGGGTCGATTTCAACTTTTTGTTTATTTGTTTGTTTTTAGTTTGCATAGGGAGAATGTGCTCACCAGAGAGAGACAGAGAGTCAGAGAGACAAAAGAAAAGTGAGAAAACAATCCTTGGGGGTCTTGGCCACATGGTAATCACTTCTCTTCCATTCTCCTTGTGGGATTTTGGCCATGCATGCACATGTGCCTGGTGTGTTTATCAGGCCTCCAGACCCAGGACTGGAATGGGCAGTCAGCCATGTGGGATCCAGCACCCTTAACCACTATACCACTGACTGACCCAGTGTTGACTTTTAATTGGCAGAGAAAATACAGAGAGAAAAATGTACATATAAAAAAATTTTAACTCAATTAATTTTCTAAATAATTATTTTATTTAACTTTTAATTTATTTACTTACTTTAATGTGATTAGAGACGGGACAGAGAGAGAGAGAAAGCAAGCCACTAGGTCCAGGATTCGAACCACATTTGGCCATGTGGGAGTCTTGTGCTCTTAACTACCATGCCCCCAATTCAATTAAATTTAAAAACTAAACATTCTTGTGTAATCATCACTCAAATCAAGAAACAGAACACTACCAGCACCTCCAAAGTCCTGTTCATGTGAGTTTTCTATCACTGGGCACCACCCCTTTTCTATCACTGGGCACCACCCCACCCCAGGGTAGCTATAATTTGGATTTTAGTTTTACCAGTTTGTATTAGGTCGGTGCAAAAGCAATTGCAGTTCTGGTCTGTGAATGTTGTCATTATAACTAGTCTCAAACACATCTTCCTTAATCAAAATAGAAATCATTACGATAAAAATATTTTTGCGAGGGAGAAATAAGTTGGTTTATTCCTATAGCATAAAAATCTGTGCTTCAGAATCCAACAAGCTCTTGGAAAGCACCTTCTACATCCTGCTGGTTGTGGAGGCATTTTCCTTGAGATGCTGAATGAAGTGGTGTTGGGGGTGGGGAAGGGTCCAGTCAGCAGGTGGCATGGAGGTTAAGGCACTGGACCCCTACATGGTTGACTAGTTCAAGTCCTAGACCTGTTGGCTTGAAAATCGTGCCAGGCTTATGTGTGTGATTCTTCATGGAGAAGAACTGGGCCCTTTCTGTTGATCAATGCTGTCTGCAGCCATTGTACCTTTCAGTGCTTTGCATCAATTTGCTGAGCATATTTCTCAGATGTCATAGTTTCCCTGGGATTAAGAAAGCTGTAGTGGATCAGACTCCACCAAACAGTGACCATGACCTTTATTTTGGTGCAAGTTTGGCTTCAGGAAGCGCTTTGGAGTACCTTCTCGATCTCACAAAATAGCTGGTCATCACCAGTCATATAAAATTCACTTTTTGTTGCATGTCACAGTCCGATCAAGAAAGGGTTTGTGGGACCAGCAGTTAGCATAATGGCTATGTCGCTAGACTCCCATGTAGCAGACCGTGGTTTGAGTCCCATACCCGGTGGCTTAAACTCACTCCAGGCACATGTGCATGTGTGCCCAAGATCCCAAGAGGAGAATGGAGGAGAAGGGATTGCGGCATGGCCATCTCCCCTGGGGGGTGATTTCTTACTTTCTGTCTCTCTGTCTCTCTCCGTCTTTCTGGCAAGCGCACACACCCTGTAGCAAAAACCTCTCCAAAAAAAAAAAAAAAAAAAAAAAAAGAAAAGAAATGTGCATTAAAATGATGTATTTAATAATGTATCCAATGTATCCAATATCTAAAAGCAGATTTCAAGAATATAAAACTGCAATTACTTTTGTACCAACCTGGTATTTTGTATAAATACCTTTATGGACTCTTTTGTATCTAGCTTCTTTCATTCAAACTCACATTTGTGAAATTCACCTACTTTCACATAAAATTATAGATAATTCATTTTCTCTTCTGCATAGCATTCTGCTGTGTGAATACATTGTAACTTATTTATTTATCCTACTGTGGATGGTTATTTGGTAGTTTATGGCTTGAGCAATCATGACCAATGCTGTGAACATTCTAGTATGTTATATATATATATATATATATATATGCATTCCCATGGGGAATGTGCACAGGAGTGAAATAGGATATGCAATTTCAGCTTTACTAGATACTTCTAAACAGCTTTCTAAAGCAGTTGTACCAATTTATATTCCCACCAGCCATCTAAGAGATTTCAGTTCTTACAAGATTTGTGCCGCCTGGTAATCCTGGAAATACTTGCTTGAGCCTAGAGATGATTATACACAGGAATCCAAAGTCCCATTCATTTTTCACATCAATTTTCAGATCAAAATGACCCTGTGAAATAGATGGAGTTACGCTGTTTCCTCCTGAAGTTGAGGAAATACAAGAGAGAATGAAATGCTTTTTCAAGAGCCCCACTATACCTCATGTCTCACACTCTAGCCCCAGAGCTTTGATTTGGGGTCCACATACCTATCTGTGAACTTGTTAGGGGACCATCATGCCCACGCTGGCATTTATACTGTAACATTGCTGCTTACAAATAACAGTCTAATGCCATAAAATCTTGTATCGCTTTCCAGGCAGTCGGCCATCTAGGAGAGGCATATCCATAAGCTCTCTTGCCTGAAATCAAAGGCCTTCTGACCATTATAATTGGAAAAAAGAAGGCTGCCCAGCCTACCTGGTCTGGCTGCTCATCAGACTTAGCTGGGAGCTTTCTAAATTACAGACTTTCTCCTCCCCACTGTGGAAGAATTCAATTAAATCCCTTGGAATTGGGACTTGGGAATCTGTATTTTATAAAGTTTTCAAGTGATTCTGATTTGACAGGAGGTAATCAGCAAACCTTCAGAATTGCTGTTGCTCTCAGCTTACGAAAAGTGGTAACTATCCGATGCGAATACTATAGCAAAGCCCTAAAAATAGGAAAGAAAATGAGTTAAAGATCAGACCTTTTTCCTTCCTTTAAAATAGTCTATGTAAATACAACGTTTTATCAGGCCAGCCCATAGCATGGTGGTTAAGGTGGCTGGATCCCATGTGACCAACTGCATCGAGTCACAGACCCGGTGGCTTGAGAAACATGCTGGGCAAATGTTTACATGTGTCCAAAATCCCCAAAGGAGGGAGAAATGGAGAAGGGATTGTTGACATAACCACTCTTCACAGGGAATGCCTTTTCACTCTCTGTTTCTATCTCTGACCAGTAAGTGCATGTGCACTCTGGAAATTTTTTTTAATTACAATATTTTACCAAGTTAAACATACATGAAAGAATTCAGTTGAAGATGACTCTGAGTTTAGGGTAACAATAATGATAACATAGCACTTAATTTGCTCAATATTCTCACATATTTTATTTCACTTAATCACTCAAACCCTAAAAGTTTTAAGGTAGAAATAATAACCCCCAATCGAGGGAAGAGAAAACTGAGGTTTGGAAGTTAAGTGCCTCATTTAAAGACACACACACATTTAATGGTAGCTTTACGACCAAACTCCTATTGTGATGTGAGTTCTATGTATTTCTTCTTATCACTTGGTGCTTAGAGAGTCAGGCAGCTACTTGAAGGCCAATAAGAATTCAGTATTTGGGCCAGTACCATAGCCTAGTGATTGAAAGGAGCTGGTCCCACATGATGGACCATCACTTGAATTCTGGCCCTGGTAGCTTGAAAAATACACTACGTACATGTGCCTGTGTGCCTTTAATCCTGACAGCATGGTGATAGGGAGGAGAAAAGATTTAAAAGAATTAAAATGGTTAAACATCTTGACACTTGGAGTAAATTCCAGGAGTATTATGGACTCCCTCCCGTCCCCATCCTTTCCTCTTTACCCTCCCTTCAATATGCTTTTCTGTGTCTCCATGCAACAGGTAATCTGCAGTGTACTAGGGAATCCGAGATTAAAGAAAACGTCTATAGTCTCAGAAACTTCACAGGCCAGCCAGTGGTGTGGTGGTTAAGATGGCTGGATCCCACATGGCCACTACTCAGCTTGAATCCTAGGCCCGGCAGGCTGAACAATGTACCAGCCATGTTTGCTTGCATGCTCCAAACCCTGAGATGATAACTGATGAGAAGGGATTGCAGGGGTGGCCATCCCCCTTGGGGATTCTCTCTCTCTCTCTCTCTGTGTCTCCCCGGTAAGCTCACACACCCTATAGCAAATTAAAAAAAAAAATCACAATCTTCTGGGGAGACAGACAAATCACTGTGTGTTGATTCATCAAATGTCCCAATACCTAATAAAATGACAGACCAACGCAATTAGGTCAGAACGGGAAGGGGAGGTCATGTAATTACTCATCCAAAAAGTCAAGTGGATTTGTCTGCTCCACTTAGGCAAGAAGTCCAGTCCTAAAGGTAAGAACTTGCTTTGATGTGCTCGCACTTCAAAAGGGGAGTATTTTATTTGGAAACAATGCTGCCGCCATCAATGTCCTGTTAGCACACCTTTCAGAACGTGTTCTTAGGTCTTTCATCCGTATTCTCTAACATGTTCACCCTTTCCTGAATAAATTTAGGAGCTTGTCATCTTCTTAGTGGCTCATTTACATACTCTCTAAGGAATTATCAGGGTTCAAAAGAGGTCTCAAATAAGTATAGGGAGGAGGGTAGGGATTCCCTTGTAGGTCTGGTGTGTAGGAAAAACAACTTCTGATATATGGGAAACAGCTTTGTTTACACTCAGCACCCAGAAGAGACAGAGCCGGGTAGGAGGTGTGTGTGTTCATGTGTGTGTGGCAGAAGTTAGAGCAGACACATTATTCAACATACTCTTCCAGTCATTGTTTTCCTTAGTGACAATAAATGACCCACGTTCTTTTCCAACACCTAAGAATCTTTCAAGAATAATAAATAGTTGACAGGTGCCCACAGCGTACCAGCACTTTCTCAGGGACAGGGCCCACAGTGGCAAAGGTGACAGAGATGTTTCTGCATCACCCTTTTCTATGTGGACTACTGAGAGCCAACGGAAGGTACCTGGAACAGATAATGTGAACATTGTTCTTTTTTTTTTTGGAGAGGTTTTGTCTATAGGGCACGTGCGCTCGCCAGAAAGACAGAGAGAGACAGAGAGACAGAAAGTGAGAAATCACCCCCCAGGGCGGATGGTCACGCCGCAATCCCTTCTCCTCCATTCTCCTCTCAAGATCTTGGGCACGCACGCACACGCGCCTGGCGTGAGTTTAAGCCGCTGGGTCCGGGACGCAAACTGCAGTCGACTATGTGGGAGTCCAGCGACATAGACATTAAGCTAACTGCTGGTCCCTTTTTTTTTTTAAGAGAGGGAGATTTTTGCTATAGGGTACATATGCTCACTGGAGAGAGAGAGGGGTCAGAGAGACAGAGAGAAAGTGAGGAATCACGCCCCCAGGGGGATGGCCACACTACAATCCCTTCTCCTCCAGTCTCCTCTCAGTCTTTTGGCATGCAAGCATACATGCCCAGTATGAGTCTGAAGCCACTGGGTCCGAAACTCAAACCACGGTAGACCACGTGGGAGTCCAGTGATGTAACCATTATGCCATCTGCTGGTCCCATTAGCGTTGTTCTTAAATTGAACACTTCACAGCATTGCCTAACCTGCTTGACATTTCAGAGGCAACAAACACTTTTTTTTTTTTTTTTTTTAATTTGCTATAGGGTGCATGCACTCACCAGAGATAGACACACAGAGACAGAAAGTGAGAAAGCACCCTCCAGGGGGAATGGCCACACTATAATTCTCTTCCATTCTCCTCCATGCATGCTCATGTGCTCAGCATAATTTTCAAGCCATAGGACTCAAACTGGGATGCAAACGGAACTCAAAAGTAGGCCATTTTGGAGCCAGATGCCTTCACCACACACTGCCTGGCTGGCCCACAGCACACGCCGCCGATGGCCCATTTGTGCTCTTGTTCTTTCCTTGGTTCCCATGAGCCTTTATCAATGTGGACTTTATAGCATTGCTGCCTTTTATCTTGCTTGCTTTTATCTTCCTCACATCTTTGAGAGTAAGGGATAATTGGCAGCTTGTTTATTTTGTAAATGTTAGCTATTTTAAAACAAGACTCAAAACTTTAATATTTCCTGCCAGAAATACTGGAGAAGTATGTTCTCAGTTTTGAAGGACTACCTGCAAACTCATGCTAATAAATTCATTTCTGGTGCACTAAAAGGGCATCAAACGCCTCTGTTATTTTGGAGGAGTGGCTTCCATTTGAAAACTGGTCACATTATGGCCTGAATAGTCTGATGGATTGCCAAATCTGACATATGCAGACACTTCAAAAAGTTGGTGGAAAAAATAGGACTAAAAATCCAAATTTATTTTGGTGCAAAAATTTTGAAATCTACGCATATAAAGTTTTTTTTTCCATAAAAAACATTGTTTCATGAACGTTTCAAAGACTCCCTTATATCTGATAAAAGTAACTCTGATCTTTGAGCACATCACGTGCAGAGGTGGCTGGTCTAGTCTACCACTATATTCTTGCCTTTGGCACAGTGCCGGGCATAGAGATGTGCTTAATAAATTTAATTGAATGAGGAAATGGATGATATTCGAGCAATTTGATGCCTTAAAAATCATGTGTGTGGAGCCAGTGTGTGGCCTGGTGGTTAAGGTGCTGAACTCCCACATGGCCTATTGTAGTTTGAGTCCTGTAACTGGTGGCTTGCTTTCTTGCCGTCTCTCTCCGGCAATCTCACATGCCTTGTAGCAAATTTTAAAAATAATAATAATAAAAAATAAAATTAAAGTAATAATTATTTTTTCAAATGATGTCTTATTTTCTCTAGGAAACTATATATAAATTAGAATTTTTAAAAAATAAAGAAATAAACTACTTCTCCAAAGATGGTAAAAATAAATTCAGTATTCTTTCAATTTCTATTTCTATGCTTTACATTTAGCTATTAGACATGCATCTCTAACTGATTATTATTATTATTGTTATCTTTGCAAGTATGGTAAATGAAAGTCTAATATTTAGGTAAAAACAAGTTCAAAATATGAACAAATGGAATGAGAACCAAGTCAGCAAGAAATGAGTTGTGTTGCTTATTACGTATCTCTCTTAAAATTTAAAAGCAAAGGGGAAATTCTCAATTGAAAGAGAGATTTTAAATGCCACTTTTCTGATAAAAAGGACTTAATTGTCTTTAAAATTTTTAGAAAATGAACAATGCAAGCAAGGAAAGAATGGGAAAATATATTCAAAGTGTTGAGTTAAAATCAATTTCAACCAAGAATACTATATCCGATAAGATTATCCTTCATGCGGGAAGAGAAAACAAGAACGTGCTCAGATAAACAAAACCTGAAAGAATTTACCAACACCAGACCAGCTCTCCAAGAAATTCCGAAGGGAGTGCTATCCCAGGAAAACTAAAGTCAGACACACAGAAATAAGAGTTCTAAAACAGCTAAGAAAATGGCCAGCTTAATGGTAGGGACAAGTCCAGAGTTGAACGTTATCTTCCAGAATTTAAACGGAAAGATTGGAGCACAACAGAAGATAAACTACATGAGTGTGAACTGGTGAAATAGAATGGTATGACTTTTGACTAAGACATTAGTGACCTTCTATGCTTTTTTCCCCAGCGTTAAGAAGTTTTGTCTTCTCTTGAGTTGTGGACAGGTCCATGTACCTAGTCTTCAAACAGAATCCTAACCGATTTCCTGACTTTAAGTATTAAGAAAATTCTCTTAACACTTTTTGATTTTGATTTATTAAAGCTAAAACTGCCTTTCTTGAAATTAAAAAAAAGTATTTAAAAAATACCTATTTAGTAATCACAGTAAGCTATATAGCCTCAGCTATGTGCTATTTTATAGTATATTCATTCTACTGAAGTTTCATGCCTAGAGTCAACTTTTGTTCACAGGTAAGTATATATCAGCTGAACTTACTATTGAAAGTATTTAGATTAGTTAAGATATTTTGTGAATCAAAACAATGTGGGAAAGAATAAAGGAATGGAAAACAACTGCAGATGCCAGAGACAGGGTGGGAGGAGGATGGGAAATGGCAGAGGGTAAGAAATAGGGGGGAAATTTTATATATATATGTGTGTGTGTGTGTGTGTGTGTGTGTATTCACAAGAAACAAGAAATGGAAAATTATTTGTTTATGAGAACATGTTATTAAGCCTCTTTATTCTGGCTGGAAAATCACATTTGTTATGCTGTGGTAATGTTCAGTGAAAGCATGTAAAATAAATAAATTAATAAAAAATTTTTAGAAAATGCAGATAATGGGAACCAGCAGTTAGTGTAATGGCTATGTCGCTGGACTCCCACGTAGTCGACCGCAGTTCGCGTCCTGGACCCGGTGGCTTAAAACTCATGCCGGGTGCATGTGCGTGCGTGCCCAAGATCCCGAGAGGAGAATGGAGGAGAAGGGATTGCGGCGGGCGTGACCATCCCCCCTGGGGGGGGATTTCTCGCTTTCTGTCTCTATGTCTCTCTCTGTCTGTCTGGTGAGCGCACGCGCCCTATAGTGAAAATCTCTTCAAAAAAAAAAAAAAAAAAGAAAGAAAAAGAAAATGCAGATAATAACAGTAAATAAAATAAAAACTACCTCTAAAAACAAGAGAAATTGTTGCCTATGCTAACTCCATGTAGCAAAAGCAAGAATATGTTTTACACTCTGCTTTCTTCCTCTACTAATATATCATGCATAACTTTGTATTTTTGTTAAATATTCTCATGTATTATCATTTCAAATAGATAATTGTGTAAGTCTACTTCATTTAGTATGGATATTAAATGTATTAAATCAGTCTTCTAATAAAATACCTTTATTTAAAAAAAAAAAAAAGGAGTTGATCTAATGGTTAAAGGAGCTGGATCCTACTTAGCCAATTGGGGTTTGAATCTCAGTCCCAAGAGCTTGAAAAACACATCAGTGCATCTGTTTGCATGCTCAAAATCCCAACGGGATGGAGAAATGGAGAAGAAGAGATTGTGCCTTGATCACATCTCATGGGGTGGGGGTTTCCTCCCTCTCTCCCACCTCACTCTCTGTAAAGTACATGTACCCTCTGGCAATTAAAACAAAACAATGCCACTTAGTCCTCTGATTTGGGATATTAATATAGTTTACATTTTGTTTTACAATTATAAGCAGTGCTATAATAAACATACTTGTATAAAGATCTTTGTACACATTTATGATTATCCCCCAAAGTCAAATTCCAAAAAATGGATTTTCTGAGCTGAGTGCTTTGCGTTTTAAGTTTTTTGACACATACTGTTAAATTTCCCTGCAGGAAAACATTGTATTTCTATTCTTTACATTTAGCTATTAGACATGCATCTCTAACTTATTATTATTATTATTGTTATCTTTGCAAGTATGGTAAATGAAAGTAATAGCTCATATTTGAAATTATCTTATTATTAGTAAACTAGGACATTTCTCTAATTATTTCTTGGATTATTAGTGAAGTTAGGTATTTGTGAATCATAAATATATCTTGTTTTGTTAAGTGTCAGTAGATGTCTTACAGCTCCTTTTCCATTATAGTGGGAATTTCTCAATCATCTGTTTAAGGTTTTTTCCCTTTATTTCTTTGATCAGATACATACAGAAATGTGTTAAATGGCTTACAATAATTGCAGCTTTTTCTGTTTCAGAGCTACACAAATTGGTCTGCTGGAAACCTGCAAAATGTTTGTCACCTGTCCAGAGAGAGGTAGAGAACAGGAGAGTGAGAAGTACCCTCTATGGGGACAGTCACAATGCAATCCCTTCTCCTCTACTTCTCACTCCTTTTGGTATTTTAGGCATGGTGCATTTCTCAAGCAGCTTGGGTCTGAGATTCAAACTGTAAGTTGGCCAGGTGAAATACAGGTGCTTAAATGATCATGTTACTGGCAGGCCCTTAAAAATAGTTTCAATGTTTATTTATTTTTTTCATTTCTTCCATGACAGAGAGAGACAGAGAGTGGGAGGGCAAGATGAACCTCAGAAGAGTCCTAGTGCTGTGACCCATCTCCAGCCCCAGCCAGTCAAGCTCATGGACACACATATATGCCTGGTGTGCATAAACTCTGGGACACGAACCAGGCACCTTCCCATATGGCTTCAGCTTTGTGGAGTGCCGTGCTACCACTGTACCACTGTGGCTGATCAAAAATTTTACTATAATAATTTTAATTTACATTAATTTTTTATTTTGTTTTATTTTTTTTTAAGTCATATACCTGACATGACAAATGGCCACAACCTGGAGCCCCCAGAACCCATTGAGAATGAGGACTATGAGAGCCAGGTGATGCTGCAGCTGGAGCTGTACTCTTATTTTTTATGCTTTGGATTTGTAGTGCTTCTAAACTCTGTGGTTTGATGTCTTTCATCAGTTTAGACAACTATCAGCCATTATCTCTTCAAATTTTGCTTCTTATCATTTGGATTGCTTTTCTCCTTTAGAAACTCCAATTATACATGTTAGAACTTTTTACTATATACTCTATTTTTAATGCTCTTTGCTGCTCCATCTTTTCTCCCAGCCTGTGGTTTTTCCTAAGCTAGCTTCCAGTTCCCTAATTTTCTCTTTGACTTTGTCTAACCCATGGTTAAACCCATACATCGAGTTCATAATTGTAGTCATTTTAGTTTCATAATTTCTATTTGGTATATTTTTAAGTAAATTACTTATTTAAATTTTATTTTTTATTATTATTCATTTTAAATTTGCTATAGGACATGTGCACTCACCAGAGAGTGAGAGTGGGGTGAGGGGAGGAGCAATGAGAAAGGAAGCCACCGTGTCCAGAACTGAAACTGCAGACAGCCAGTACCTTAACCACCATGTCGCCTGCTGGCCCTAGTGTCTTTTTTTATTTTTTTTTTAAATAAGAGAGAGACAGAGACAGAGAAGGAGAAAACATCCCCTAATGGGGTATGGTTACATGCAGTCCTTTTTTTGTCTCCAATTTTCTATTCTGTAGGGATTAGGGGCATGTACACACATAATCCTGGGAGTGTTTTTTAAGCCACTGGGGCTGGGATTCAAGCCATATTCAGTTGTGTGGGATCTGGTTCCCTTAACCAGGTGATGGGGCCAACCTAGTTATTGTAATTTTACAACATACTTTAATATCTGGTTAGAGCAAGCCTTTTTAGTTCTTTCTTGATTTTTCTTTAATTTTTTTTTTTTTAGGGAAGTTTTTGCTATAGGATGTGTGACCTTCCAGGGGTATGACCATACTGCACTCTTCTTCTCCATTGGCCTCTTGGAATTTTGGGTACACATGTACGCATGCCTGGCATGTCTATCAAGCCACTGGGTCCAGGACTGGAACTATGTAGTTGGCCATGTGAGATCCAGCTTCCTTCCCCACCACACCACCTGCTGGCCCTCATTTTTCTTTTAATTTGCAGAAGGCATATGTGTTTGCTAAAACTGGGGGGGGGGAGAAAGAGAGAGCACTGTCCAGTAGGGCATGGTCACACTGCAACCCCTTTCTCTACCCCTTTGGGATTGGGGACATATGTGCATACATGCCCAGAATGTTTTTCAAGCCACCAGGCCAGGGATTCAAACTGCAATCAGCCATGTAGAATTGGGCTCCCTTAGACTACAGGGCCAGACCACAAATAGAGATTTATGACATGTCACTGCATTAAAAACTTAATATTTTAAATAGCGAATTCTTAAATTAACATATAAATTTAATATAATTGCCATCAAAAGTTCTATGGGACATTTGAGGTGGCCATCCCCCCTGGGAGGCGCTTTCTCACTTTTTTCCCTCTCTCTCTCTGGCAAGCACATATGCCCTGTAGCAAATAAAAATAAATAAATAAATTTTTTTAAAAGAAAGAGAAAGGAAGAAAGAAAAGGAAAGAAATAAAAGAAAGAGAAAAGAAATCTTTCTTTATGGGTCTTAAAGTTTGTCCCAACCTGGAGACCAGCAGTTGGTGTAATGGCTATGTTGCTGGACTCCCATGTAGTGGTTGGAGTCCTGGACCCAGTGGCTTAAACTCACGCCGGGCACGTGTGCGTGTGTGCCCAAGATCCCGAGAGGAGAATGGAGGAGAAGGGATTGCGGCATGGCCCTCCCCTCTTGGGGGTGATTTCTCACTTTCTGTCTCTCTGCTTCTCTTTGTCTTTCTGGCAAGCACATGTGTCCTATAGCAAAAACCTCTCCAAAAAAGTTCGTCTCAACCTGAAGCAAGGGCACTGAGCTTTCATACTCCTAAATCAGTTAGCCATGGATAAGGTTAACTTGGTGAGGTGTAAAATCTAGCTCATGGCATGTGTGAGGGAAGTAGTTCAGTAACCTGAGGGACACATTCTAAAGGGCAGTCCATAGTTGCAAGTTATCAGAGGTAAAATGTACATGAAGCCAGGAAAGATACACAGAAATAGTAAAGGGGTGTGAGGGGACCTCCTGAAGTCAGTGTTGCCTGCTACAATATGACTGCCTGTTTTTGATGTGAATTCATTTATCAGTCAAAACATTTCATCAGGTGTGCCCATTATTTTTTCTGGCGATCCGCCAAGACTATTCAGAGTAGCTTCTCTAGCTATGTTCCCTGAGTAAACACTAGATTAATTCAGTTTCCTTATTCTTAACTTGGGCAATACCAACAAATGAGGTATCGTAAAACCTATTTTGCTGTACTCCAATGTCTGTAACTCCTTGCATTTTAGAAGTACCTCCAAAAGCTTTGAAATATGACAGAAAGGTAAAAAAAAAAAAACGGTCAAATAGAAATACTGGTAACAATGAGAGAGCATCGGGAGTGGAGGCACACAGCTGGGCAGCAGAGGCGGTCATGGAGGCAGTGCAGGATGGAGGGATGACACGCAAGAGAGAAGAGAAGTAAGGGTAATACAAGTTCAGTTACATGCCCCCCGACACACACACCTACTAACAAATAAACCCACGAAACCCCAGCTAGAGCAACCCAGATGATGGTAGATTCCATGTGAGCCTATGCTATACTCATGATAGAACTGAAACATGTTTTGGAGATTCGCAAGAAGACTCTTTAAATAAAGGACTAAGGAGGAAAGAATCTCAGAGGAAAACATTTGTCCAAAGAGATAAGAAAGTTAGCATCCAAAAGGAAGCATGATTTAATATAGCACATCTGTCACCAAACCGTTCCTTCAGCTCCGTTCTATGGGAAAGAAACTGGATAAAAATGCAATGTCCTCTTCTCACAAAAAGTACAATGTGATCAGGAAAACACCAGGTAGTTCCGCACAGGGGACATTTGTAATGAGTGAGAGTAAGGAACTCTTGAGAACACATAGGTCTGGATGCAGCCTGCTGGGATTTTGAGCATGCACGCATATGCACCCAGTATGTTTTTCAAGCCACTGGGGCTGGGATTTGAAGCTTGGTGAACCATGCAGGCTCTGTCTCCTCTAACCTCTAAGTTGTGGGGTCGGCCTAATTTTTAAACTTTTTAGAGGCAAAGGAGTTATTTTTATCCTAATTTTCAGTACTCCTTGATATAGAACTGTGCCCTGTGGCTTTACAATGCCTGTTGACTGAGGTGTATCTAGAGTGGCTCATGTTAGAAGGCATCAAAGAGATATTGCAATTGCCGGCTTGTACAGAGATGACCAGAATGATCTTTTCTGGCATCAGTACATTGAAAGATAATTGACTGTTTACACCTCTGCAAATGTACACAGCATTGGCTCAGGTGACCAAGGTGAAGATAGATGAAAGAAACCCAGTAACAGAGAGAACGCAATCGGCACCCTCTCCTCCAGCTGTCCAAAATGCCAAAGATTTGAGAGTTGCTTGAAAGGTTAGCTTAAGGAGAAGAGCTCCTCAGCATGTCCAAGATTTCAGAACACTGGTGACCTCTCCCCTAAAAAGAATTTTAACGGGCTGGAAAGCTGGCCAATATACATTTGCAATGATGCCTTTAGTCAGAACTGTCCATTTAAGGACTATTTGTTTAACTGGTGCTTTGGCCACATCAGGCTGAGCTTGTTCACCAACACACAACACCTAGGGGTTACCCTGGCAAGTGAGAGAGGTTAATATAAGACAGGTGAAAGGAAGTGCATAACTGATAGAAACTTACTGAGCTTGTTATGCCAAGAGTGATGCCAGCCCAAAACATAAATAGCTCCTCCCCCTATTAAAAAGTTTAGATGAATTCAAACCTGACAGGTCACCAGCTGGGAGGTGGGAATGTCCTTTTTCAGTGTTTCAAGGATGACATCAGAGAGATTGTCCTCTTTGTCCTATGATATTATCTACTGGAGCCTTCCTGAAAACAAGATTGCTGGACCAGGTGTACCATGGTTCTAATTTAATTATTCTCATATGAATGCATGTGAAGAAGTCCTAAGGCAGCCATTTAGTTTTGTGACTGTGCGAGACTTAGATCATCACACTTTATTGGCGTTGTAGGTCCCTTCAACCAAGAAAACAATCTCATGGCAACTGCCTAGACATTTTTATACGCTTATCTCTAAAGGATCCTGGTGGAACCCACCTGGTTTGTGAGTTCCCTGTCATGGAAGGGAGTGAATTAGAGGCCAAAGCACCTAAAAAAGTAGAGGTTGCCTAAATCCGTTTCAAACACAAGATCCTGACCCATAGAAATGAGACACTCTGGTTGAAGGGAAGGGGGTTTGGTGTTGAATACAGACAGCTGGTGACCCTTCCTTCTCAGTCCTCAGTGAAGTCCCTGAGGCCCTTCTTCAGAGCATGATTTGAGAACCACTGTGGAAAGGAGATTGATGTATTTAGAGTTGGACTGGATGCTCAGTGACTTCCTTCTAGTCCTAGGACTGTGTGTTTGGTTGTCCGATCACACGACGCCACACCACCTATGGCACAGTTCTCTGGTGAATGTAGATGGACTTTTCTAAAAGGTAACCTGATGCCCTGAAAACCAAAACATGAACTTTGGAGTCAGAAGACTTGGGTTCTGCTCTTGACCCTGATACTAGCTGTGCAAATAACTAGTTATTTATTTAGTAAATAACTTTTTCAAGTTTCACTTTCCTGACCTGGAAAATAGGAAGAATAATTTCTACCTCAAAGAACTGTTGGAAAGGTTAAGTGAGATGCCACACAGTCTTGGTGGAGACAGGACAGACCTGCTCACACAGACGTTCTCCAGGAGTTCTGGTCTAGTTTTCTGACACTTTCTCATTCCTTGGCTTCCAACAGTTCCCCTAGGGCTCCTGTGTTTGACCCACCACTTTGCACACATTGTTACAGGCCAACATCAATCCTTCCTGGGGACAGAATCCTGGTAGTCATTCTTTGACTCAACTTATTACTAGCATGGGTAAAAATCAATGGGGCACTGCTCAGGCTGGCCTTGCAATATTCTGGCTGCTGAAAAGAGTGCAAGTGGTAGACTCCAAACCCCAAGGCCTGCTTGGTTTCAATTGTTTGTCTTTAAATTCATGACAGAGCATATGTGCACATGCAAGAGAGAGAAAAAGAGAGAGAAGGAGAGAGAGACACCCTTCCCAGGGCTCCTTCCTCCAGTCTTCCAGCCAGCCAGGATCTTGGGCATGTGCACATGCCCAGTGTGTTTCCAGGTTGAATAGACCAGGGACTCAAACTGTTGTTGGCATGTGGTGTCCAGCTCCACAGTTGGAACGCTACTGCCTGTGCCAGACGCTGGGCTGGCCTGGCCAGCTTGGTTTCTGACCTAGGTCAGAGTCAGCCTTCCTACTGATACTTGGGTTCTGAGTCTTACTCAGGCTGAGAGAACATACAATGACTTCACTTTCCACACCACAAAACCAGCTGGATGCAGGCAGGCCGCAGCTTGATCTCATCTTTCCTGACCATAAGCCACTGGGAGAAATCTTTAGGTCTCCAGAGAATGGCATGTACAGAGAAGGTTAGATATTAGCCAGGACCCAAGGGTAGGATGACTGGTTGAGCTCACCTCAGATGAGTTGTGACTACATTGAACAAAAAGAAAAGGCACCAAGGAAAATCTACTCCAGCCACGAGCACGGGAGGCAACAAGGGCTATAGAAGGAGAGAACAGTGGTCTGGGCTCCTGTCTCAGCTCAGCTTGAATCCAGCTGTGAGACCCTGGACATGTCAACAGGCCTCTTGATATCCTCATCAGTAAAATGAAGAGGTTGAATGAAGTGATGCTCGTGGAAATGGACCTATAAAGACAGACCTTCGGTTACTTGCCTTATTTATTCCCTAATGTGAGCACATGGGAGAAAGGATGGCAAGCTGAACCTTCGAACCTGGCTTATGTGTGAGAAAAGACCTTCAGTTCTTAAGCAATCTAGTGGAAGCAATACCTCGGCCTTATCATAATGTGCTGGCTTTGAATATCCATCTAAACAAGACACCAGACACTGCTAATATCTACAACACCTGTCCTCATACTTCCTTGATGTCACAGACTGGCTCCCTCTGTTCATTGTGAAGGCATCCTGCCCTGAAAGTGTATAGGGTGGTGAGGAATAGGGAGAGCTGGTGGGCCATCCTCACCACTGAGGAAGCCAGGCGGTTTAATCTGGGAAATATCAGATAAGCAAAGAAATCTGTTAATGGCAGGAAACTGGAGCCAGCTCCGACAACTGAGAAGAGAGATTGGGCCATATATTAAATGCCCTTTTCTCCTCAGAGGCCACCCTTTCTGTCTGATCGCTGATAAAGATGAGACCAACATTTAAATGTTACCTGGAACGCAAGGCCGTGTATAGCCACGTGCTCCAGAGATCGAGAACCCTGACAAGAAACAAGAATTAGAAGAAAGACTACATGGGAACTTAAGAATTGATTTTGGATGCAACTCTGGGCAATCTGACTGACAAGCTACTCCACCGGCTTTGGGTTAAACTTAAGAGTCTCCTTCTGGGGGACCAACAGATGGAGTGGTGGTTAAGGGTGCTGGACTCCCACATGGCCGACCATGGTTTGAGTCCTGGACCTGGCGGCTTGCTTTCTCTCTCTCTCTGTCTCTCACTCTGTCCCTCTCTGGTTAAATTAAAATAAATGAATAAAAAGTTAAGTAAAATAATTCTAAAAAAAAAAAAAAAAAAGAGTCTCCGCACACACACCGTATGTTGCCAATCAAGTGAATTTCCAGGGTAAATCCTGTTTGGCAAGTTCAATTTTTTTTTTTTTTTTTGAGAG
>NW_006201399.1:689310-724546 GCF_000334495.1 Tupaia belangeri chinensis | reverse complement strand
GAACCGCGGTCGACTACGTGGGAGTCCAGCGACATAGCCATTACGCTAACTGCTGGTTCCCAAGTTCAATTTTGTATGTTAACTGCTGAAGGCTCTTCCCACAGGAGTAAGGTTTGGCACCTAGTGGATTGCCAGGAACTTGAATCTCAGAGCAAGTTTCATCTCTCCCCCTTTCATGCTTGGCTTTGAATATCCATTATGCACCACCAGTAATTTCCTAGGCAAAGGCGATTCTCCCTACATAAATTGCAGGATGGCATGTTTCACCCCCAACACACACAGAACTGTGTCTAAACCTTCCTAAAACTGATATGTTGCCAACTCAGCATCTATTTTACTCCTACTTAACATCCTGCCAAGGCCTGAGACCTGTCATTAGTAAAGGCCAGTTCTCAAAACAATACTGGCCATTCTAAACTGAGCCTCGTGTCATAAAAGGTTGCAGCCTTTTATGTAACAGTAGGCCTCCTCCATCTGACTGAAAGTGCTAATCTAGCCCAGGCTTCCTGTCCCCAGACGTAGCATTGCCTTACCCCTTTAGATCTGTACTTTTGAAAAGACTCACTAAAGCGTTTCTAATGTTGGCCTCCATTTCCTTCAGCGATTTAGATGTAAGTTTCCTGGGGTCTTATCAGTAGGAAGAATCTTGAGCCATTTCTGATGTAATCTACCCAATTCCCCAATGCTCTTCATCAATCCGTAGTAATGTGATTCCAGATTAAGAAAATACCAGTCTTCCATAAGAATGAATGCAGGGTAAACCAGTTGTAATCTCTTTGTCCTTTTCTCCTGTGTCGCATGTTATCCTTTGGCATTTGAGCAAGAAGTTACTTTTGCATGCGTAACCTCGGCATATTATTAATTTTTTTTTGTCCTTTTGGGTACTTCACAATGACCATGTGCATCCTTCTTCCTATGCTGTGTCTTGATGGACCAGGACCTTGGCCAAGTTAATTCACTCTGACCTTTAATTTCCTCATCTGCCAAGCAGCTGGGCTAGATCAGAGGCCAGCAACCTTTTACTAGAAGGACCAGAGAGTAAGCACTTTAGGCTTGAGTGTTATATGGTATCCATGACAATGATTCAGCATCACCGTTACAGTGGGAAAGCACCCATAGAAAATACACCAAGTGAGCATGACTGTGTTCCATTATAGGTGGACCCTGAAATTTAAATTATATGTAATTTTCATGTTGCATGAAATGCTAATGTTTTTCAGTCCTTTACAAATGTAGGTTCAGCCCTGTACTATAGCAGTCAAGCACTGTGCATGGGGAACTGGATTCCATATGGTTGACTACAATGTGAAACCTAGCTCCAGTGGCCTGGCAGATATGCTAAGCATGTATACATGCATACCCCCAAATACTGACAATATGGAGAAATGGAGGAGAAAGGGATTGCAGCATGACCATTCCCCATTGGAGGCTCCTTTCTCCTCCCACCCCTGTTTCCAGTAAGCACACACACACCCTCTGCCAATTAAAACACTAAAGGTAGGGTTAGCTTTGTAGCCTGGTAGTTAAAGGAGCCAGATCTCAAATGGCTGCCCATGGTTCAAATCCTGGCCCTAGAGGCTTAAAAAACATGCCAGGCCCTTGTGAACATGTGTTCCAAATCCCAGCAGTATAGAGCAATGGAGGAGAAGGGATTTGTGATGAAATCATGTCCCATTGGGAAGTGCTTTCTCTCTCTCTGTCTCTGCTGAGTGCACTCACCTTCTGGAAATTAAACAAAAAATGTAGAGTGTTCAGCAGTTGTAGTGTGGTGGTTAAGGCATTGGACTCCCACATGACTGACCATGCTTTGAGTTCCAGACTGACCCAGTGGCTTGAAAATCAAGCCAGGCACATGTGTATGTGTACCCCCAAAAACAAATCTCAAGAAGAGAATGGAGGGGAAGAGACTGCAGCATGGTCAGACCTCCTAGGAGGTGATTTCTCACTTTCCCTCTCTCTGTCTCTCTCCAGAGAGTGCACACATCCTACAACAAAAACCTAAAAAAAGTAAAAGCCGTTCCTAGTTTGTGGGATATATAATATCAAGCAGAGGGCCTTCACTAAATGATCCTGAATTCCCTTCTTATTCAAAGTATTATAATACTTCAGAATCAGGAGGCTCTTGGAAGCTGGCAAGTGCAGTCACCCTCTGTGCCACAAAACGAAATAGTGTCCCAGAAAGGCGAAGTGGCCAGCCTGCATTCACACAGCTGGCAGGTGAGTGGGAGCTGAATCCCACTATGACAATAGTGTCATTCTGCACCCACACACCCCTCCAGCACATAAACCCCAACACCGGCTTCCATTTACAGCAGCATAAGATCATTTTACAGAATCACAAGTTTGGAAATGATTATCCACTCTTGTCTGGAAATAGCATTTTATATCCTGTGTATAAGGAAAAAACAAGATTATGTACATTTTATTAAATGAACACATAAACTCAGTTCTGTAAAAGCACTCCAGAATTTTTGTTGTATGTGGTTTTATTTTATTTTATTTTGTTTATGATTAAGGCCAAATTAGAAAACAGCTTAAATCAACTCAGTGCAAATTATAGATGTTCAACCTTTTTCACTGTTTTCTTTTTGCTATAGGGCACATGTGCTCACAGGATAGAGACAGAGGGAGATAGAAAGAGTATGAAAGTGAGAAATCACCCCTTGTGGAGGATGGACACACTGACATCCCTTCTATTCCATTTTCCTCTCAGGATTTTGCGCATGCATGCACACGCACCAAGAGTACTCCTCAAGTCATCAGGTCTGGAACTCGAACCACACCGTGGGGTCATGTAGGATCCACCTCAACTACCACACCCAGTGCCCAACATTTGTGATAATTGCACTAAATTTTTTTTTCATCTTATAAATTTTTTTGGATGAATTGGACTAAAGTACTAAATAAAAGAGTAGTCACACACACACATACATGTGCACACACACACACACAGAAGGAAAAGTTTTGTTTGTCTCCCTCTCAAAGACTGGTAAAATGATCACAAATAACTAACTAACTACTCTAAGCTAGCTGGATACAGTACATGCCACCTCTACTCTCCAAGGAGCCCTACAAGGTATTAGTGATAAAAATTTTGTTTTCTTAACAAGATTGAGTCAATCACAGTGTAGGCTACTTAAACTATGAGGTTCTATTTTAGTCTGTCAGTCACCATCCAGATAGATTGGCCAGGCAATAAGCTACATATTGCAATAGACTTGTTTTCTCTTTTCCTTTTTGTTCGCTAATAATGGATAAAGTGTTTTGGAGGGGTGAGTGTGTGTATGTGGGGGAGGGGGTGTGTGTGGGTGTATGTTTGGTAATGGCTGGACAGCTGCCTTCAAAATTCAGTGCGCTTGGGAACCAGCAGTTAGAGTAATGGCTATGTCGCTGGACTCTCACGTAGTCAACCACGGTTCGAGTGTTGGACCCGGTAGCTTAAAACTCACGCCGGGCGTGTGTGTGTGCGTGCCCAAGATCCCGAGAGGAGAATGGAGGAGAAGGGATTGCGGCGTGACCATCCCCTCTGGGGGGTGATTTCTCGCTTTCTGTCTCTCTGTCTCTCTCTGTCTGTCTGGCGAGCGCACGCGCCCTATAGCAAAAACCTCTCCAAAAAAAAAAAAAAAAATTCAGTGCTCTTCCTTTTACTTTTGGTGACCATGAAGGTGGGAAGCAAAAGTTGGAGCAAGAGGGACCAGATGATGGTACAGTAGTGAGACAGGATGCTCTGCCTGTACTATAGCAATCCCACATGGGAAGGTTCGTGGTTGAAGCCCAGAGACCTCCTGAATATGTCAGACATGTACTTGCCCATAATCTGGGGCAGGTTGAAGGCAAGGGGTGGACTGTGGCATCGAGACTCCATTGGGCTTTCTCTCTTTTTCTCTCGTTCATTTTCTGTCTTGCTCATAGGAGAAATAAATAAATAAAGTAAAAAATAAAATAAAATAAAATAATTAAGTCAAGAACAAGAAGGAATTTTCTAAAAATAGCCCATTTGCACAAGTTTTAGGATGGTAGTGAAAGGAGGAGGCAGTGGCCCAGAAAAGGAACTTGGCCTATACTTACAAAATCTTTACTCTGTTTCTACAATTTCTTCACTTCCAGGAAAGTCTTTGTGTTAGCAGCCAACTCTAGCAAGTACTGTCTAGTGACCCAGGGATAAAGATTTATTGAAAAGAGATAGATGATTCCTTGCATAACTTTTCAGATGAACTATATCTTCTCATACCATCCTGATGTGATCGGAAGGCTCACTCAAGCTTTCTGCACACACACCTAGAAGAAGAGAGACTGGGAGTTTAAGCAGAAACAGCCCCAAATGGAACATGCTAAGGTCTCTATGTAGCTACCAGACACGAAGGTGACATCATAACCAGTCATGCTTTTGTGATTCAGGGATTCAGCAAGATTCACAAAAGCTCCCAGCCAAGTCTGGAATCCACCCGTACATGTGAAAACCTGATCTTGTAGATTTTAAGTCATTTTCTCCTTGCACCTCAGACTTTGTAAGCTCTTAAGGCTTCATCACACAAAGGATTCCAGCTTTATACTTTGCAGAGTAGGAAATAGAGGGCTTGGCTTTTCTTCTAGAATGAAGAGAACTTTGGATGTGCTTAATCGTCTCTAATACGGTGGCCTGCCTTACCTGTTCCCTTAACTACACACACCCCCATCAATCCCTGAAGAGGAGAGTCTGGGCATGCCACATGCATTAGTTCAAAAGTCCTGGACTTTCTTTCTTCTTAGGTACCTTTATTCTTGGACATATTTAATTCATAACCTCTCAGTGTTGTCTTCCTTTTCTTACCCCTTTCTAATGGGTTGTTGGAAAGGTTATGACACATTCTTGCTTAGAAAAACAGAAAAATACATCATGACTTTTCCAATGACCCAATAGATCTTTGGACTGTTTTTTTGTTTTTTGTTTGTTTGTTTGTTTTTGTCTTTCTTTTTGTTTTTAATTTGCTATTGGGTACATGTGCTCACTGAAGAGCGATGAAAAGAGAGGAAGAGAAAATGAGAAATCACTCACTAGGGAGTTGGCCACCTTGCAATAATTTTTCCTCAATTCTTCTCTAAAAATGTTGGCATGGACATACACATCCAGAATGTTTTCCAAGCCATTGGGTATAGGACTTGAACTCTGCAGTCTGTCATGTGGAACCCATCCCCCTTAACCACCATGTCACTACCTGACCCTGGATCTTTGGACTTTTATTCATTTTTTTAAACTAATTTATTATTATTTCTGCCACTAATATTGGGTGCCATTACGTTCAAGTTCTGCACCAAGGAGATAACATGCTAGAGAACAATATACAGGAAGCTCCCAGGCTCTGGAGACCTACAGCCAACAAGGAAGAAGGCAGTCAGGAAGGAGTCACCTAAGTACTTACATGCCGAGGAGTGCTATGAAGGTTATCGGCTCACTAAATATTTGTTGAGAACCTACCAATGCCAGGCCAAGGACACATGGGGAACGTAAAAGGAGCCCCCCCACCCTTATTTTTATGGAAACAGACCATGAGTCACACAATCACATTCATGAGTGGTGCAATTACAATTGGAGACTGTAACAGGAGAGTGTAACATAGTCTTGAGAGTCAAGGGTGGCTTCTGGGAGGAAATGGCATTGAAGCAGGAGACCCTATGGTAGGGGACACTGAGGCCCATCTAACTCCCTTGGTTTCTTTTGCGGTGTGGTGGTTCCCCACAAACTCATGTGTTGGGATTTTGTTGTATTGTGAAAATGTTAAGTAAGCACTTAATCCCTTGGTGGTGCCCCAGAGTGGAGCCTTTAGGTGTGGTAAGGGATTAGGGAAGTGCTCCTATGATCAGGCTCTGGTGGGTTTGCAAGAAGGCAAAGGAGACCAGAGAATTCAGAAGCTATGGACAGCTCTCAAGATCCTACCCTCTACCATGTTGTAGCCTCCCCAGAAATTGGCTCCTGGACCTTGGGTCTCCAAACTATGAGCTAATAAACCTCTGTTATTGTGGCCCACCTGGCTTCAGACATTACCATTGGTAATTCAATAGCAAACTAATACATCCTCCCAGATTTCATGCATTAGAAACTTAACCCCCAATGTAACAGTCTTGAGGGGTGGGCACTGTAAGAGGTAATTAGGTCGTGAGATCCCTGCTTTCATGAATGAATTAATGCTGTTATCATGGGAGATGTTTTCTCATTAAAAGGATGAGTTTATAGCCAGCAAGTGGTGTGGTGATTAAGGTGCTGTATCACATTTGGCCAACTCCCACAGTTTGAGTCCTGAATCTGGTGGCTTGAAAATCACACTAGGCACATGTGCATGAATGCCCAAAGTCATGAGAGGAGAATAGAGAAAAAGAGGCTGTAGAGTGGCCATAACCCCTGGGGAGGGATTTCTCACTTTCCCCTTCTCTGTCTGTGTCTGGCCAACACATGCACCTTATGGCAAAAAACTAAACAAACAAACAAACAAAAAGGATGAGCTCAGTCACCCTCTCTCTTGTGCATGCGCTTTCTCTTCCATCTTCCACCATAAAATGACACAGCAAGAAGACCCTCGTCAGATGTGGCCCCTCAGTGTTGGATATCCCAACTTCTAGAACCATGAGATAGATAGATGCCTTCGCTTTATAAATGACCCAATCTGGAGTATCCTGTCATAGTAGCACAAAATGAACAAAGACCACGACACCTCTGGAACAGTAGCTGTGACACTGGGTACTGCCTTTGGGTATATGATCTCTTTACCTGACTTTTGCCTTTATCTGAACTTGCCAGGGAACCAGAGAGACTAATTCAAACCCTCCCCCAGAAATACACCATGTCACCAGCCTACCTGAGGAGCATCTTTGGTCCCTGACTTGTGGAACGTTCAGCTGTTGGGGTTTTGCTTACCACCTAGCACAGGGCTTGAGCACAGGAGCCAGTCACTGAATAGTAATATTTAATATAAAATAATTCATTTTAGTGTCTTTGATAACTAGCTTTGGTCCTCTGTGGTGGGGGGTCTCCTCTTACATTATTCTCCCATTGCTTTACTTTCTAGGGAGAACTTACATCTAAAATGCTTCCATCTGCCTTAGCTAATTACTATCCACAAATCCAAGGTCCATAGTTCATTTACAGTTTAGCCTCTGGGGTGAGTGTCCCATTCCTGTGATGAACCTAAACCCCATTGCAGGCCTCCTTCCTTGGCTTCTCTTGACAGGCTGGAAGATTAAGTTGGAGAGTGCAGGGACTTGATGGGTTTGTTTCTAACAATAGGAAGCTCAGGGAATGCGCAGGTACACAGAAGCATGTCTGCTCACTCAGGGGCAAAGTTTGGACCATAAGTCCTCCTCCCCATCATCATTTAGCCTTCCCTGTTCTCCTTGGCCTGAAGCATGGACTGGGTCAGTGAGCTAAGACATAGGAACACAAAGTTCTTATCCAGTTGTTCCAGCAAGTCTCTGAGCAAGCCACTTACTGACCTGTAGTACCTCCCTGTGTAAGAAGAGTTACAATATGACCCTCAAGCTGACCTCCCTGAGGGACAGAGGGGAATCCTCATTAAGATAATTTGGGAACATTTAGCAGAGATGAAGTTCAGGGTCAGTGCTCAGTGTGGTTCCTAAAAAGTCCCTCTTACCTTTCAGGAAAGTAATGTTGAGGTAGGTCCAGGTGCCAGAGAACAGGCTTCTGCAGGACATGGCAGCCTTCCTCCCCTTCCCAGCTACTTCACGGTATTCCTGCAATGGGAACAGGCTGCAAGATCTGATAGTTCTCGAATAGTCACCCAGTGCTTGCCTGTGCTTTTGTAGGGACTGTAGTTTGTGTCTCTGGCCAGAAGGTGGGCATTCCTTTGATCAGCCACTTCCTCTGATGGCCCCAGTCGTCAGTGACTTTCTTTTCTTTTAGGTATATGACCTGTGATGACATGAGGCTCTTGGAAACTACCCAAACTGCTCAGGTCTGAGCTTTAGGAAGAAGAATTGTTTTAAATCATCTACACAATATGGTCACTTTTTAGAAATAAAGAAAATTAGGTCAGCATGGCAGCCTTCCTCCCCTTCCCAGCTACTTCACGGTATTCCTGCAATGGGAACAGGCTGCAAGATCTGATAGTTCTCGAATAGTCACCCAGTGCTTGCCTGTGCTTTTGTAGGGACTGTAGTTTGTGTCTCTGGCCAGAAGGTGGGCATTCCTTTGATCAGCCACTTCCTCTGATGGCCCCAGTCGTCAGTGACTTTCTTTTCTTTTAGGTATATGACCTGTGATGACATGAGGCTCTTGGAAACTACCCAAACTGCTCAGGTCTGAGCTTTAGGAAGAATTGTTTTAAATCATCTACACAATATGGTCACCTTTTAGAAATAAAGAAAATTAGGGCAGGGAAAATACATGATCCCATTAACCTAACATTGCCATTATTACCATTTCAATATATTTTCCTTGTCTTTTTTCCAAATACATTTTTTTTTAATAATGCTATAATAATGGGCATTAAAATCAGTGTTCAGTTCTATCTAATCCTGTACCATAACTCCTTCGAATGGCTAGATCCTCAGCATCGAAAGGATCATAATTATCTTAGTTCTTCCTTGGGTTTTACATTTACTTGCACCCAGTGTTTTCACTAGTGAAAGGGCAGTGGAGAGAACATTTTGTACAAGTTTCGGGTACAGTTGCAGAAAAGGGTCTGAGTCTGACAGGGGAGCTCTCTCTGCTCAAACTGGTTTTCATCAATAGTGCCTTCTACGGCCTCGGGCCTGAGGCTGATTGTGCTCAAGCAGGTAGTGCTCCCCGCTGTAGTTAAGACTCTGCTTGCAAAATTAGTATCTCAGGAGAGCTCTATTTAAGAAGACATTCCTAGTAAAGACAACGAGAGGTTTGGTGGAATGTAAGAGAATCTATAGGCAGGCCTGCAAAGTCACCTGAAACCTGTCTCATTTCTAATCTTACACACACCTGCTTCTTGCATGCTTTTCTTTAATGAATATAGGGTGAATGGAAAGCAGGCACACTTAACCGGCTGGGTTCAAATCAGCATTCAGAAGGCATTTCTAGATTGAAATGCCGGTCTTAATCCCTACTACAAATTCTAGGAGCAGAATCTGATGGCTCCATCTGGAACTGGCATCTCTCTCTCTTCTCTTTCGTAAATATTGGTGGGGAGATAAAGTCACCTCGTATCCACTAGAGGCCTACCCTGTTACTACTATGGATGATGCATGATGGCCTCCAACCAAGATTAGCCTCTCTACTGTGCCCTGAATCCTATTCTTTCTCATCCTCTCAAGAACACAACTCCTGCAACTATCTACTCCCTCTCTTGCACCTTACTTTCCCCCATCATTTATGTAATTTTGTCAGCAAATGAATACACTACAGTATCTTCCAACTTAAATAACAAACCTCCTTTGGGCCCTTGTCTCTTTCCACTCAATACCCAATCTCTGTGTTCCTCCTGACTGATAAAAGTCTCAAAATAGTCTGTTTTGTTGTCTCCATTTCCTCATCTTCCGTTTCAGTCACTTCAATCAGATTTGCATCCTACCAGTTTTACTAAAATCCTTCTGATTAAGGTCACTGATGACCAACCTCCAATGTGCCACCTCTGTATCCTTCTCTAATGCAACCTTTCAGAAATATTCCATATAGGGCTGGCCCAGTAGGGCAGTGGTTAAGCTCTATAGATAGGGAGACAGATCCCACGTGGTCCCCAGCAGCTTGAAAAACAAACCAGGTGTGTGTGTGTGTGTGTGTGTGTGTGTGTGTGTGCATGCCCCAAATCCTGATATGATGGAGAAAAGAAGGAAAAAATTACTGTAGTGTTACACACCTTGATGTGGGGTGCTCTCTCTCTCTCTCTCTGACAAGCACATGTGAACTCTGACAATTAAAAAAAATAATAAATTTTTAAAAAAGAAATATTTCAGGACCAGCAGATGGCATAATGGATGTTGCTGGATTCTCACACAGTTGACTGTGGTTCCAGTCCTGGACCCAACAGCTTAAAACTCACGCCGGATGCATGTACGTGCATACCCAAAATCCTGAGAGGACAATGGAGAAGAAGGGATTGCAATTTGGCCATACTCCCTAGGGGATGATTTCTCACTTTCTGTCTCTCTGTCTCTCTCTGTCTCTCCAATGAGCTCACATGCCCTATAGCAGAAATCTCTCTCTCTAAAAAAATAAATAAATAAATAAATATTTATGCAATTGACTTCTTTTCCTTCCTTCTCTTCTTTTCTTTGTTTTCTTTTCTTCCTTTTTCTCTTTCTTTTCCTTCCTTCCTTCTTTCTTTCCTTTTCTTTCTCAGAATTTTTGTTCCCAGGAAATCTGACCTACAATACCAATGTCTCCTGGTCTTCCTCTCAACTTATTTTCCGTCGCCTAAATTTCACACAAGTTCATTCAACTGATTTTAATCTTAACAACTTTTAGAATACTTCATTTCAAAATTTGGGGCTAGCAGGTGGCTTGGTAGTTGAGGGTACTGGACTCCCACATGACCGACTGCAGTTCGAGTCCCAGACCTGGTGGCTTGCTTTCTCTCTCTCTCTCTCTCATCTATCCCCCTTTGGACAAATTGAAATAAATAAATAAATAAATACAGTTAAATAAAATAATTTTAAAAAATTACTAGACTGTATATTTACAGCAGTTTCAGGTTCACAACAGAATTGAGCAGCAGGTGCAGAGCTATCCCATGTACCTCTGACCCCACATGTACAGCCGTGTCCACTATCCACAGCCCCCACTAACGTGGTACATGGGTCACAACTGACCTACTATGCATCACTACCACTCAAAGTTTGCATCAGGGCTCTTGTCGTTATACATTTTATCAATTCGGACAAATGTATAATGCTGTATATCCACTGCTGTAAACATACAGAGTAGTTCTACTGCTCTAAAAATCCTCACTGTGCCCTAGTCATCCTCTTCTCTCCCCTGGCCCCTAACTCCCTTGCATCGGTCTAAACTACTGCATACATGGTTGGGCCCTGTATGGAATGTTTCTGAAATTCTGAGTTTGAAGAGGATACCGATCTTTTCCATGCTGAAATCAGGTTTGCCTTTTCCAAAATTTTATATAGTGGGAATCTCACAGTATATAGCTTCTCACATTGACTTCTTTCACTTAGAAATGTATATTTAACTTTCCTTCATGTCTTTTCATGGAAATTCACTTTTTCCCTCACTCCTTGTGCTCTCCACCTTTTCTTTGTTTGTGTTGCCTGGTTGTTACCCAGAAGTTACCAAAGAACTGATAAGATAGTGGTCCCACACTAATGGTTGTCCTTAGAAATAACCACATTACCCAAAGGTTGTATTCAAGTTTTCTAGGATGGATTTTATCAGGTCAAAATGAAATTAATGCAACAGCAACTGCAACATTGACTCTTTCATAAGTACTTGCTATCCAGGGGTACAAACCTGAAGACTTGATATACAAATCAAACCAGTGATGATAAAATTATGTGCTTTGCTGCTATTATTTGTAAGTGTATTCTTAATTAAAACGCTCTAAAATAGAGAAGGAAGAGACCAAATATTTGGATTTGCCATAGCTGTAAACTGCTCATCGGGGAAGAAGGAAATTGAATACTTTTTCACAAAGAGCTTCATAACCTGACACATCAAGAAGAAATTGGCTTCCTAGACTATTGTGTGCACGTGAGGTCACCTAGAAAACTCAGAAAATAACTACTGCATGATGTGCCGTTCATTTCCTGCAACATATTGAGAGTACATGTGCAACCGCTGTTGGTCTTTCTGATTTGACACGTGTATCACAGAAAGATCAATCATTAGGCGAAACTGGATAGAGTATAGGGGATTTCTCTGCACTACTTCTGCAACTTTTCTGCAAATATGAAATTAGAAGTTCAAGTAGTACATAATTAAATATTTACTATCAATGGGGCCAGCAGGTGGCATAGTGGCTAAGACACTGGACTCCTACTTAAAACTCATGCTGGGCGCATGTTTGTGCGTGCCTGAAATTCCGAGAGGAGACTGGAGGAGAAGGAATTGTGGCATGGCCATCTCCCCTGGGGGATGATTTCTCACCTTCTGTCTCTCTGTTTCTCTCCGACTCTCTGGTGAGCACACATGCCCTATAGCAAGAATCTCTCTAAAATGATAATAATAATAGATACAATACAATACAACAAATAATGAGTTTTTACAAATTGAAGCTCAATTTGATTAATTGGGTATTTGATGACTCCAATCTTTCAGGGTGTATCTGTGAATACTGAAGTCAGAAGAAAGCCTTTGAGCAGTTAAAAGCTGTCATACCCTTCTCACAAGAAAGACAGGGTTATCTTCAGGTCTGTTCATAGCAGCTGTGCAAGTCACTGCTACTAGAAAGACTAGAAGCTGCTGAGAAACAGAGTACAACAGGCAATTCCAGAAGGAAAGCTGCCAGTAAATGCACAGCTGCCTGGGGACGCTTGGTAGATAAGGCAAACAATCCCACATACTTCGAGGAACATAGCTGCATTATAACATGTTTCAAGGGAGGACTTTCTTGATGATGTTCTGATGGCAAAAAAGGTGGAAACTATTTTTGGCTCAGGCAGGAAATGTTTCTTCTAAATTCCTGCTCTTTGCTCACCCATCCTTGGAAATGCAGTAGAGGAAGAACATGAGCTTCAGAGCAGACATCCTCCACCATCTGACTGTGGACAAATTCCCTAGATTTTTTGACCCTTACTTTCTCCATCTATTAAATGAAAATAGTGCTAAGTATCTGGAAGTATTGCTACAGAGATTCTGCAATAGACTCTATAAAATAGCTAGCAAGAGCCTGGTGGTGCTCAGTGGGTGTGAAGCGCTCAGGGAGATAACAGAGGCACACCTGCCTGTCTGAGGTTCATCCTGCTGCTAAGATCACTCCTCCAGTCTGTCTCTGAGAACAAGATGGACCAATGTGGGTCAAGTCGATGGCTTCTTCAGGTTACAGTGATCAAGATGAACCTTATGGGATGAACAGCAAAGAAGTTAGCATCTCTGGCATCCTTGTGGTTCTACCTCTTAGATTGGACTTTGTGCCATCTTCTCTCTGAATCCTTTCTCCCTCTTGGTGTCATCATGAGGCTGGTGGAGCAGATGGTGCTCCAGATCCAAGATGGCAGAGGATTGATCAGGGTGTCTTTGCTCTGAGTATTAGAGAGAAACACTTTCTCTGACTTCTTTGGATGAGTATTTCCTGACCTCTTTTTTTTACCTCTCTGAATCCTTTCTCCCTCTTGGTGTCATCATGAGGCTGGTGGAGCAGATGGTGCTCCAGATCCAAGATGGCAGAGGATTGATCAGGGTGTCTTTGCTCTGAGTATTAGAGAGAAACACTTTCTCTGACTTCTTTGAGTATTTCCTGACCTCTTTTTTTACCATAAAAGTAATGAAATCCAGATGGCCTAGATCAGGGACCAAGGAAGCTATTAGCTTGGTTTTGACTTCAGCCAAGTGGGCCTGCCTGTTCTGAGAGAGACCTGCCTACTCCATAGGATCCGTTTTAATTCATCAAGGCCCAATGCTACAGCTGGTCATTTTCTTGGGATGCTCAGTGTAGGCCGCTAGCAGAGGATTCTCTCATGACTAACATGATCGCTTGAGTTCTTCCCTTCAAACTGCAGGTCTTCGCTGGAGGAATGTTCTTTTGCTAGCTCTGGATTTTAGGACCAGTCCCTCAGTCTGGACTGAATCCTGGTTTACCAGAGATCCCATACTATCCTCCAAGCCTTTCCTTGAAGTACTTGGTCTCAGTCTATGGCTATGTGTCTATGGTTCAATGACACAGCAAGGAAAGTATACCCTCCACCATAGAAAGATACCTGTTTCAAATGACTCAACAGACAGATATTGATGCTCAAAGAAGAAAGTACTAGATGTCATAAGAAATTATGTGTCATATGGATCAAGGCAAAATAAGGACACAATAATCAAGCATATTTTCCCTGATTATCCTTGAACAGTTGAAAATTTAGGAGACAGAGCTTCTTAAGTCTGGCCTCTTTCCTTTGAAAGAACCCATCTCTTCCCACCTCTCACTTTGCTACTGATTTCCTGAGCCTCTGCTCATATATCTCCCAATGTCCCCTACCCCACTGGGACTTAGAACTGAGGAGATTATCCACTTTCCAACATCCTTAAAACCAATTCTCAGCTGCCAGGCTCTCATGTCTGATCATAAATTTATGGTATCTTTTCAAGTCTAAAAAAAAGTGATAATAACAACTCATAAAATATTGTTGACAGCTAGTGTCCTGGTTTGAACTACTTATAAAAAGACAGCAATATCCAAACAAACTGAGTCATGAAGGTGTGAGTCTCATCTCTAGAACCGTTGACATTCAGCTCATTTCATTTTTAAGAGGAGGGATAGACTCTTTGGTCTTTTACTTCTTCCTCACTCCTGTCAGGTCTGCTCTTGTCATTTACTGACAAGGCATCTCCTCATAGGTAAGTGGCTTCCTTGCCCCATCAACCCTTTTCATTTGTGCCTTTTCCATCAGGCTCACCCTTAATACTGTGACTTTCTCTTCCCTCAACTAGAGTTGTCAAACCCTATCGACTTTCCAAATCCTCTTGCCAATGCCTTCTTCCTTTTGATCAGAGGGTGCCGTGGTAACTATTCTAGAAGGGATGAGTAAACGGACTTTAAAAAAAAAAAAAAAAGATCTCTTAGAAGTAAGTGTGGATAATGATGCAGGAAAATGGGAATTCTATTTCAACTAAGAGGCAACTGTCAGTGCACATTGAAAAGGTGAACCCCTGGGAGCCGGTAGGTGGTATGGTGGTTAGGGGCACTGGACTCCCACATTGCTAACTGCAGTTCAAGTTCTAGACCTGGCAACGTACTTTCTCACTTTCCCTCTGTCTCTCTCTCTTGCTCTGTCCCTCTCTAGTCAAGTTAAAATGAACAAATAAATAAATTAAATTAAATAACACAATTCTTAAAAAAAAAAAAAGAAAGAAAGAAAATGTGAACCTAATGAAAGGCTTTAAAGCATCATGCACCACATGTGTAAAATGAATGAATAAGAGAAGATAAGTAGAAATAGAAAGGAATCATTTGTGGGTCGTCCAGCTGATAAAAATAGGGCAAAACTGGCCAGCTGTGTGGCACAGCACTAACACTCTGTGGTTCTAAGGCCATGTGGGAAGGCCTCATATTTGAGTGCCGAGGTCTGCTTGTACGTACCTGATATGGCCACGATTCTGGCTGGCTGGGACTGAGGCTAGATCACCACGTGAAGACCCTATTGGGGATGTCCCCTACCTTAGGCTTTCAGTCCAAGTCAAAACCTTTGTTTATGTTGGCCAGAATCTAGAAGGTTCCATCATACCTCCCTCCTGTCAGCCTCAACCTCTGATCAAAATGGAAGATCCTGCAGCTTTTTGGACTGCTTTCCCAAGAAGGCTATGTGCTTTTTCCTTCCTAATTCTTCCTGTCATGCCTGACCTTCCTCCAAATTTATTTTCATGTGTCCACTGGAACCTTTATTTATTGGGTTCAAACTTTTTCATGTCCTCCACTTTGTTTGCACATAACTTCCTCTCCTTTCTCAACTAAAACCTGGCTCTCCCCCAGGGACAGTCTGATTTGCAGTCCTTTTAAGGAAACTTTGCTTCTCTGCCTCCCCCATTTGCTGCCTCAGATCCCTACTCAATGCTCTTATGTAAAAACCCTTCCACTTTAAGACTCATGACACTGGACTGAACTGCTTTGTGACTTACTGCTCTCAACCTTAGAATGTCCACTCATTTCTTTTCAGTTATTGAACCTGATCACCTCTTGCTATAGATTTAATATGCCACCTCCTCCAATTCACCATCAACTCTCACTTGGACTTTTGCAGAAGCCTCCTAACTGGTCTGCTGGCTCTCATGCTTATTCTTCAACAATTTATTCTTCACTAGGCAACCAGAGGGATCCAGTTATAACTTGAGTCAAATCCTGTCACTCCTTTGCTACCAAAGCTCCTATGCCTTCCCATCTCACTCAGAGTAAAAGCTAAGTGCCATGGTGGCCTTCAGGTCACAAGTAGCCCAACCTGACTTGCTAACTCACCTCCTACCACTCCCTCCTCAAGGCCTCATTGGACCCCAAGTATAAGTCTGCCTTAGAGCCTTTACCCTTGCTCCTCTGTCATGATAGGACACTCTTCCCTTAGTAATTTTCCTGGCTCCTCTCTCACTTCCTTCATGGCTCTACTCTAATGTTGTCTTAGTGGCAAGACCGTCCCTCAAGGTGGTTGTGAATAGACAACAACCACCTTACCTCCCAACCCTTTGCCTACTATGTTCTCTTTACCCCTTACTGTTATCTGACATGGACATTTATGGTTTGGTTTTGGTGATCTCATCCTCCAGAATGTTTGCTCCATGCAATCAGTTTTTTGAACCTCCAGGGCTGTGCACAGTAGGTGCTCAGGAAGTATTTTTGAATGGTCAAATAAATAGAAATTGACTGGACACTGCGAAGTATAGTGAGGCATGGTGGTAATCTAGATCTAGAATTCTAGTTTCTAAGCCTTTCTAATCCATGGACTCCTTTTCTAAAGTAAAACAAAGGAGTTGAGGGACAGGGGAGAGCTGGAGCATCTGGAGGCCCATTCATTGGTCTCCCCTCCCACGCCTCAAGGAAGTTGCCAACATACCTTGACTGAGCCTGTGGCAGTCTGAAGAGCACAACTGGCTGAAGATGAGGGTAGATCTTGGTATCGAGGTCTTGTTGGGGGTGCTGTCTCTCTGTCTCTCTTAATCTTGAAAAAGTAAATAAAATAATTTTTTTTAAAGCTGCATTTTATTACTTTGACTCTTTAGGTTTAAAACTGTAAGAAATATGGGGACCAGCAGTTAGCGTAATGGCTATGGCGCTGGACTCCCACGTAGTCGACCGCGGTTCGCATCCTGGACCCGGTGGCTTAAAACTCACGCCGGGTGCGTGCGCGTGCATGCCCAAGATCCCAAGAAGAGAATGGAGGAGAAGGGATTGCAGTGTGACCATCCCCGCTGGGGGGTGATTTCTCACTTTGTCTCTCTGTCTCTCTCTGTCTGGTGAACGCACGCACCCTATAGCAAAAACCTCTCAAAAAAAAAAAAAAACACACAAAACTGTAAGAAATATACTCAGATTTATTTAGTTTTTCAGACTTAAAAAAAATCACCTTTTCTCTTTATGAGAAAACATTCTGGTTCCAGCTAGTGGTATGGTGTTTATGGTGGCTGGTTATGCTGACAACACAATTTGAGTTCTGGACCTAGCAGCATGCCAGGTATGTGTTGAGTCCAGGACCCAAAATCCCAAGAGGAGGATGAAGGAGAAGGGATTGTGGCATGGTCATCCCTTCTGGAGGGTGTTTTCTCACTTTCTCTATTTTTTGGCAAGCACATGTACTCTATAGCAAATTTTTAAAAATAGAGAGAGAAAATTCTGGACTGGTTTTTGTAAATACTGATTTGATTTCAAGTATACCTCATCCCACAATCTAGTTCTTTTTGGATTCATAAATGACATCCTCTCATCTGTGGTCTTTATATAATTGGAAAGAAATATGTCTGTAAAAGTAACATATTGGTAAAAATTGCAACATATGTAGGTCAAAGTGACCCATTTCATTCAAATTGACTTTTAAAGGGTTTGGGGCATATCCTGGACCATATCAATTGCCTTGATTTTTCTGGGTTGATTAATAAGAGGCATATGGATTTTTCTTAGAGTGAATCTGATTATGCCAAATGTGACACAGTCAGGCCCTCAGAATTCAGATGTTATTGCCTTCCTAGCCTTAATCCAGATCTTAAAGTCAGAGATAAAAGACACAAGCATGAGTTTGGGGAAGGACTGAAATTTCCAAAAGCAAATTCCTGTAACATTAAAATTCATGGGGAAAATTGAGTATAGGCATGGTGCGGGCAGTCTGGAATGTTCCTGGGTACAGCGGCACCAGTCTAGGCAGATGTAAAGTCAGAACACTGTAGCTAGTAAGAGCTGATGTTCTAAAGTGTAATTCCAATGGAGATGCTTGAATGATGGCGGGTGGTTGGTTCATCCTCTTTTCCACCGTTAAACATCCACATAATGATTAACTTTTGAGTACATGAGTAGGTTATTCTCATTAGCTCATCAACGACCCTGTTGGATGTGTTCCATTGCTACACTCATTTTGTAGGTGCAGAAAGTGAATATTAGTTGGACAATTTGAGCAAGCATACATATTGGTAATTGGTGGAGTTAGGATTCCCACTGAAGCAATAAGCTCTGAGATACAGCATTCAGAACACCACCCTATGAAGAACTCTACTTTGACCTCATAGTACATTGGCATTTCTTGTGAAATTTCTTAAAGGAGAAAATGCAGAGTACATTGTTAAAGCACATGACACCTAGGGCACCAGGAGGCATGGAGGTGAAGGTGGTGGATCCCACATAGCCAGCTGTGCAGTTTGAATCCCAGATATGGCAACTTGAAAATCACCCTGGGCCATGCATGTGGATGCCCAAAGTCCTGAAAGGAGGCTGAAAGAGAAGAGACTGTGGCATGGCCATCTCTATGGCGGGAGGTAGGGGGGAGGCAGATGTACTTCTTTTGTATGTGCATTTTAGAAGTAAATACACTCTGTAGCACATAGATAAATAAGTAAACCTAATAAAATATATAATCCCCTCCCAAAGCAGATTTGAAGATCGACTACTTGGGACCAGCAGTTAGCGTAATGGTTATGTCGCTGGACTCCCATGTAGTCTACCACGGTTCGAGTCCCAGACCTGGTGGCTTAAATTCATGCCAGGTGCATGTGCATGCATGCCCAAGACCCCAAGAAGGGATTGCGGCATGGCCACCCCCCCTGGGGAGTGATTTCTTGCTTTCTGTCTCTCTGTCTCTCTCTCTCTTTCTGGCGAGCACACACGCCCTATAGCAAAAACCTCTAAAAAAAAAAAAAATCAACTACTTAGAGCAATCAGACCTTCAGACCTACTCTACCTAACGCAGCTGTGCCTGGTAAAGAGGTATTGACTGTGATCTCCCCAGAGAGGCTAAAATTTTGTCTTGGGAAAGGAGTTTAGGACCTTTTCAATGAAGCCATTCACTTCAGATAATAACAACATGGTGACAATAGCAATAATTAATAACAATACCTGTCACTTATTGAGTGCGTGCTAAGTGCTAGGCATTAAGACATTACATGTCATGTACATTATATCTAAATCTATCCTTACTCAAATCTTGTGGGGTTAACCCCATCGTTAACCTGAATATTAAGATGAGTAAAATCATGGGCCAGCCATTGGCATGGAGGTTAAAACAACTGGATTCCACATGACTACACAGTTCGAGTCCTGGATCTAATTTGAGTCCTGGACCTGGCAGCTTATAAAACATTGGGCATGGCTTTTTCCCCCCTATATAAGATGGCAGGTGAAAAAGCTACAAAGCAGGATACTAAGGAGAAGAAACCTGAAGCCAAGAAAGCTGATGCCAGTGGCAAGGTTAAAAAGGGTGAGCCCAAGGCTAGAAAGCTCAAGAAAGGGAGACTCCATAGTAGTTGAAAATTATCCTAGTCTGAGGCATCAGCAGATAGGCCCGGTCTGCCATGTACTTCAGGAAGGCCATGTACAAGAGGAAATACTCGACCACTAAATCCAGGATTGAAAAGAAAAAGAAGGTGAAGGTTCTTAACCATTGTCACAAAACCATTGATGTGGACAAGAATGATGGTACCCTGGTGGTTAAACTTTGCAAAATGCCTAGGTATTGTCCTATTGAAGATGTGCCTCGAAAGCTGTTGAGCCATGGCAAAAAGCCCTTCAGTCAGCGTGTGAGAAAGCTGTAAGCCAGCATCACTCCTGGGGCCATTCTGATCATCCTCACTGGACGCCACAGAGGAAGAGAGTGGTTTTCCTAAAGCAGCTGAGCAAGGGCTTGCTACTGTGACAGGACCGCTGATCTTCAATGGAGTTCCACTGCATAGAACACACTAGAAATTGGTCATCGTCACCTCCTTGAAAATTGGTATTAGCAGAATAAAAATCCCAAAACATCTCAACAATGCTTACTGCAAGAAAAAGAAGCTGCAGAAGCTCAGACCAGGAAGATGAGATCTCCGACACAGAGAAGGAGAAATATGAGATTATGGAGCAGCACGAGGTTGATTGGAAAGCTGTGAACTCACAAATTTTACCAAAAATCAAAGCCGTTCCTCAGCTCCAGGGCTACCTGAGACCCATGTTTGCTCTCTCAAGTGGAGTTGTTCCTCACAAATTGGTGTTTTAAATTTCTTGCCAAGAACCTAATTAAATAATTGATCACATATTTAAACAACATTGGGCATGTATGTGCGCACGCCCAAAAACCCAAGAAGAGAATAGAGGAAGAGGAGTTAAAATATGGCCATCCCTTTTGGGGTTTGCTTTCTCACACTCTCCCCCCTCTCCCCATCTCTCTCTGGTGAGCTTCTGTGCCCTATGAGAAATTAAAAAAAAAAAAAAAAAAGAAAAAGTTGAGGAAACTCAGATTGAAGCCATGTGCCTTGCCCAAGGTCATGCAGGACTCCTAAGTGATAGATACCAAATCTTCATCAATCTGATTGCAGAGTCGAGTCCTTAACCACTAAACTCTGCATAGTCCAAGGTCAAACCAAGTTAAGTGTAATAAACAGTTGGGATCGATTTAATGACCTGAATCAGAAACAGAAAGGCGAGTAAGGGTATAGCAGCTTAGAATGCATTCATTGATCCTTTGATAATATTTTTTGCCTGCTCATTTGTTCAGCTAAGCTACTTCCATTTATAATCTATTTTATTCTTTCAGCAAACAATTACTGAGTGCTTCATTCTGGGGATACAAAGATAAGTAAGTCCCTGTCCCCACAAGCTCCAGCCTAGCAAAGAAGTGGTGTTGACAAATCTCAAAGAAAATCATTTAACCCAAACAAACACATCAACTCTGGGGGCTTCTGCTCTGGACTGCTCCCTTCCTACATACAGAGCCTGGTGGGAGAGAGGGCTCACCTATGCCTGTGTATGAGGATAACTGATTTCAGAGCTCCCGCAGTTGACATATGCAGCCAGTGGTGTGGACCTATAGGCAGCATTTTATTATTCAATAGGGATTTGGGACTTTCAAAGATAGCCCTAGATTTTAGGCGAGGGAATGGAAATCAAAACTCCTGGGTACCAAGATGGCCATCTATTAATGGGCTGCAAAATGAGATGAACCCCAGAAATCTAAGGGGACTCTCAGGTGGATGTATTGAAGGAAAGGAATCCAGTAGAATTAGAAGAGACTGCTATTTATTCCACTGTCTTAAATTGCTATCTGCATTATGCTTGATTGCAACCTAATTCCTTTCCCCAAAAATCTTCAGTGTCTGACATGCTGATGTTACTTGGGAAAAGGGGAGAGACGAGTTGCCATGAGGACCCATGAGGCAACTGGCAAGCTGGATGCAGACTGACTATGGGACCTGTAACCTCCGACTGGTCTCAGAAACCTAAAAGAGGAAGCTCAACTTGCAAGTCTACAATATATATATGGGGTGTGGTGAGGGTGGGGAGTCAGGCCAGGATAGGGAGAGTGGAATCACCTGCCCAAGCAGAAGCACCTCTGAAGTCTAGGTGACTGGGCTAACTCTGCAGACCCTACACTCAGGGACAGGATAGATGACTGGAGCTGCAAATCGGGGATTTGGTTTAAGATGTATCTGTGAAGCATCTAGTATGTGCCAGCACTATCAATCACAGCCAAATAAGAGAGATGAACATGGAAATAGACCATCTAGATATGGCACAATAAGTGCTAAGAAAGAGATGATTGTGAAGCAGGCCAGCTTGAGGTTTAGCAGGACTGCAGCCATCTTGAAATTAAGAAAGGCCTCAGACAGGAACAATCTAGCCAACTGCTGAGTTGTGGGAAGGTCTTTTTTGAGGAATGTTAGATGAGAAATCGTTAGATGAGGCATGGATGTTTGAAGAAAATTAAGAATCAGGGTAATTGCTGAAAGGAAAACGATTGACTATGATCTATCATAGTGAGGAACAATTCGCACCTACTTGTGCTTGCCTCTATAAATACCAAGCACATGATGAACTTTTTGAAAGTTTGGTAGTGCTTGCTGGCTGTCTTCCCATAACCAAGTTGCACAAGTAAACTCTCTTTTTGATTTTAGGCGAGGGAATGGAAATCAAAACTCCTGGGTACCAAGATGGCCATCTATTAATGGGCTGCAAAATGAGATGAACCCCAGAAATCTAAGGGGACTCTCAGGTGGATGTATTGAAGGAAAGGAATCCAGTAGAATTAGAAGAGACTGCTATTTATTCCACTGTCTTAAATTGCTATCTGCATTATGCTTGATTGCAACCTAATTCCTTTCCCCAAAAATCTTCAGTGTCTGACATGCTGATGTTACTTGGGAAAAGGGGAGAGACGAGTTGCCATGAGGACCCATGAGGCAACTGGCAAGCTGGATGCAGACTGACTATGGGACCTGTAACCTCCGACTGGTCTCAGAAACCTAAAAGAGGAAGCTCAACTTGCAAGTCTACAATATATATATGGGGTGTGGTGAGGGTGGGGAGTCAGGCCAGGATAGGGAGAGTGGAATCACCTGCCCAAGCAGAAGCACCTCTGAAGTCTAGGTGACTGGGCTAACTCTGCAGACCCTACACTCAGGGACAGGATAGATGACTGGAGCTGCAAATCGGGGATTTGGTTTAAGATGTATCTGTGAAGCATCTAGTATGTGCCAGCACTATCAATCACAGCCAAATAAGAGAGATGAACATGGAAATAGACCATCTAGATATGGCACAATAAGTGCTAAGAAAGAGATGATTGTGAAGCAGGCCAGCTTGAGGTTTAGCAGGACTGCAGCCATCTTGAAATTAAGAAAGGCCTCAGACAGGAACAATCTAGCCAACTGCTGAGTTGTGGGAAGGTCTTTTTTGAGGAATGTTAGATGAGAAATCGTTAGATGAGGCATGGATGTTTGAAGAAAATTAAGAATCAGGGTAATTGCTGAAAGGAAAACGATTGACTATGATCTATCATAGTGAGGAACAATTCGCACCTACTTGTGCTTGCCTCTATAAATACCAAGCACATGATGAACTTTTTGAAAGTTTGGTAGTGCTTGCTGGCTGTCTTCCCATAACCAAGTTGCACAAGTAAACTCTCTTTTTCTCCTGCCTCTGCCTCTCATTTCATTGACCACAAGTAGAAGCATTCAAGCTTGGTTTACCAGAGACAATTGGAGTGCTATTGAGCACAAAGGGGGAGCCTTTAACCACTGCAATGGCCTCCTGGATGAGAGTGTGCCTAGCTCACGGCCTGAAGGCTATTCAAGTATGAACAGTCCAGCTTAGAAAGGTGGCATAAGCATTCAGGCCCATGGGAAAGAGAGACAAAGGCACGAAGATGAGGAACAGCAAGCTCTGTGGGAGGAGCCACAAGACTCAAGGCAGGACTGGGGAGAGACCGGAAGTGGAGCAGATAGAGACCAGGCCATGGAAGGGTAGGTGCATCCTGGGGAGGGTGATTATCCATCCGTACGTAGGCCCAGGGTTCCTAAACAGAGACTTCCAGGGCAGAGTTTTCATACAGCTTGCTCAAATGAGAATAGTATGAATATCTGTCTAATCTAATATATTTTTTTCCTGACATTGTATGTGCATGTATGTATGTGTATATGCATATACATATATGTGAATATACACACACACACACACGCACACATATACATCCACTGGTTATGATGACTTATTTTTCCTCTTTCTTTTTTTGTTTTGCTTATTTGTTTGTTTTTGTTATAGGGCATATGCACTAGCAAGAAAGAGACAGAGAGAGAAAGAAAGTGAGAACTCACTCCAGACCCTCCACCCCCCCAAAGGGGATGACCATGCTGCAATCCTGTCTCCTCCAGTCTCCTCTCGAGATTTTGGGCACACAACACATGTGCCTGGCATAATTTTTCAAGCCGCTTGGTCCAGGTCTTGAACCACTCTGTCAGCCATGTGGGATCCAGCACCTTAACCTCCACACTACCTGCTGGCCCACAATGACTTTTCTTTTAGGCAAAGCAAATGATCATTAAATGGTCATTGTCCATCGTGAATGCCTTATTTGGAAAAAGAAAATGCTGCAGCTCTACATGGCTTTCCAATATTATTTCATTTTACCACTTATTTTATTTTACTTTGTTTTATTTAACTTTCTAGTAGACTGCCCTATGGAATCCAGATGTCTGAGAACTGGGATTAAGAGTGATGGATACATTTTCATCAGGGTGCAATACAGATTTGCATGTCATACTGAAAACTGGTTAGGGTGTGGGGTTGACTTCAGTAGGATGTGGCTGGTGGCCAGGAGTTCTAGAACAAGGCTAGAGCCACCACCTGGATGCAGAAAGGTGGGGCCAGGGCAGCAATTGGAGGGGCAGGATGGAGAGGGTGAATACAGGAAGTATTTGGGAGATAAAAGCTCTGGGAGCTAAAGAGCCTGTCTTGTACGCCTCTCGATTTCTGGCATCTAAGATAGCAGTTGGCCCAGCTAATGATCCATACATGGTTATTAAATAAATGAACTTGGAGATTGATTGGACATGGAAACTGAGGGCTAGCGAAGGCAGTCCAGTGCAATTCCTGGCTTGTATTTCTGGGTGGGTGGTGATGCCCAGAGTTGAGGTGGGGACAAGGAGGGAGAGAGACGGGACTGGGAGAGATGGTGACTTTGGTTTTGGAGGTGTTGGGCATATGGGGCTTACGGAACATCCAGGTGGTAAAGCACAGCAGTCAAACACGGACTGATCTAAAGTTCTTGGGAGAGGTCCAGGCTATAACTGAACTTCAGAACATTTCCTGCCACCCCCGGGATCCAGTCAGCTGGGGGAGAGGGGAAGGACGGGGATGCTACTATGTGATGTTTAAAGAGCTCTCTGACTTGACTGTGATCTGGCAAACTAAATTTTACTAAATATTTCAAAATTCATCAATATAAGAAATACCTGCCATACTGATACTAAAAGACTAGCACTGCTCTTTCCTCTCAACTTGGTGACTGCAGGTAAACTAGGTTTCTTCTTGTAGGTTCATGTGATATGTATTCTAAGTTGGCTTTATTGCAAAAAAATAGTGGCAGAAAAATCAATGGATGCATAAGCACCTGGGATGGGAATGAGGAAAGACACCTTTTTGAAGGACTTGATGTTTGGCAGGCACTGTGCTGGGTACTTGCTTGCTCCTCTTCCATGGTCATAAAAAGACCTTTCCCTAGATAGCTACTGTCTCTTTGGCCTGGGCCCCAGTGTGAACACACAGACCTAAACCTAACCCAAAGTGAGGAGCCAGAGGCCAGCCAAAGCTGGAGCTCAGTGTAGTCACCAACTGAGTGTAGTCACAGCAGACAGGTAGACTGGTGAGAGGGAGAATAAAGGCTAGCTGTTGTCAACTATGTGCTGTAGGGTGGTTCGTTGCACAACATTATGTGGCAATAGCTCATTGATACAACCAGTAGCAGTGCCAAGAGGCAATTGGGAGACTTAGCTCCCTCTTATTCAAGACATCCCTAAACAAGCAATCTAAGTGCAAAACAATGATTTTATTACACAAATGCTATGTTAAAAAGCAAAGCAAAACAAAAATCAACCCTTTAGCAGTTGCTTTTTGACTATATAAGCAACTTTCAGCTCCAATAGGAATTCTGGAGCTGCCACTGTCAAGTAGTTTCTGGCACCAAAAGCGAGCACTGCTGTGTGGGTTTGGCCATGTCTATGCCAGTCTTTAGCCTCACGGTGGGGTTGAAAAGAGTTGCTTTCATTTCCATTGTGCTGACATGCTGGAGTCCCTGTGGGAGTACAACTCGAGCAAAGGCAAGTCCTTCCTGTTATCTCCTGAAGGCTGTCAACTAACGGCACTAAAAGAAAAGCAAGGTAGATGTCTTAGGCCATTTGGCATTGCTAATGGAAATACCTGAGCCTGGACGATTTTATTGAAGAGTAGAGGTTTATTTACACACTCAAGATTCTGGTGGATGGAAATTTCAGAGACCTAGGCCTACAGCATGGTTGATGGAAGCCAGAGTATGGTGGGGGCATGCAGAAAGATAGAAGGAGCTCCTGACAGTACTATTTCATGGCAACCAGCTCTTGCAAGGACTAACCCCTTCTCAGAAGAACTAGAACTCACTGGGTCTTACAATAATCCATTCAGGAGAATGTTGCCTCCTTGATGCAATCACTATGGTCCAATCAAGGCCCACAAGGCCTCATCACTTCCCAACATCAAATTTCTAAAATGACATTTGGGGGGGGCAAACTATCATCCAAACTGGGACAGCAGAGTACACACCAAAGCCCCAGTGGGGCTACGTGGTATGGGGGGAGAGAACTATAGAGGTCTTTGGTCTGAGTGGGGCTCTAAGTCCTGTCAATGTGGACATGCTGGTAACATCCTTCTCTCAAGCACTGTCCCCGACCTCCATATGATCTCAGGGCAGGACTGGAAGTCTGCAGCACTCTGCTTTTCACTATGGTTCTCTGCAATGTCCATTCCATCCTCTCCCAGTACATCTACTTTCTCTGAAATGCGCTACATGTGGGAGCAGAAGACTGCCAACTAAACCTCTGTCCCTTTGGTCTCACTCTCTGGTCAGCTCTCATCTCCTCTTCATTTTCTTCTCCTCCATGTTGTCTTCCTTCTTCTTCTTCTCTCTTTCTCTCTTTCTTTGTGTCTTACTCTCTCTGCTTTCCTTCACCCATCTCCATTCCCATACTCCCTGGAAATAGGCTCTGATTGGCTCTTAGCAGGTCGAGTGGACATCTGTATTCCAATCAGCTGGGCCTGGGGTGCAGGATCATGTTGAATAAGCATGACTGCAAAGGGCCCACTTCCTGCAAATGGGTGTAGGGTGAGACTTTAAAGAAATGTTACAAGTTGGGCAAAATCCCTAGAGCATTTGGTTCTGAACAGGACCTTCTCTGTCACTCCTTTGCGTCTGCACGTTTTATACAGTGTTGAGCACAGTAATTCTTCAAAGCTAATTAACTGATAGATTGCAGTAGTATCTTTATAGTGGGAAAGAAAATCTACCACTTCAGTGATAATAAAATCAGTTATAGGCAGTACTTGGGGACCAAGAGTTCTTAGCATTGTCAGGTAACACTGGACAAATAGCTGATTAATTGATAAATGGGCTCCAAATTGCAACCCTAGTGTTTTTCCTCTTTCTTCTGCATTCCTCCTTTTCCCTGCCCTTTTACTTCCTAGAAGTCAAAACCTCCATTCTTCATTAGCAATTCTGCTTTTTCTCTTCCAATCCCTCTGTTTCAGACTTGTAAAGAGGAAAAAAAAAAAAAAAAGTAAACAGTAGGCAGGACACTAAGACCTTAACCTGGTTTGGGCCTTGGCACAATCTAGCTTTGTAACCTTGGGCAAGTTATTTGATTTCTCAGGGCTTTTATTTCTTAACCCATAAGAAAGAGGATTTGGTGGTTTTCAGATTAGACTTCAGGAGACTTACGGATCTTCAGAGGCACTTCAGGGGCACTCATAGGATAGGAAGGTGCATGGGGCCCAATCCTGTTTCAACCAACAGAGCACCTTGGTTTTATAATAACAGGTGTGAGAGCTAAGAGCCCTGCTACTAAGCAGTTGATCGCTATGGTTCTTTTCCGTATCAGTTAAGAATTTTGTTAAAGGCAAAGAAAGTGTTTGCAGAGGCTGTAAAAAAGTAGTGCCACGCCAGCTCCACAGCACCATAATTTATGCTCAAAAGAAACTTGAGAGACTGTGGTTCAAATCCCCAGCTTTGTTGGCTTGAAACACGCAGAGCACGTGAGTAAGTGCCCAGGATCTGACAGGTTTGAGGACTAGAGGAAGGAAAATCATGGTGCGGTCACACCCAGTGTCGGGTGCTCATCTCTGTCTCTTTCTCATTCTCACAAGCGCATGCATGTGCTCTATCATCAATAAAGAAGAAGAGAAGTTTAAAAAGATAGTAATCAGGCTAGCCCATGGCCTGGTGGTTAAGGGAGCTTGATCCCAACTGGCTGACCACATGGTTTGAGTCCCAGAACCAGTGGCTTGAAACACATGCCAGGCACATGCACATGCATACCCAAAATCCCAAAAGGAGAGAGAAATCATGGAGAAGGGATTCTGGGCATAACCATTTCCCAAGGCAGGTATTTAGGGACCAAGAGTTCTCCCTCTCCTTCTCTAATTCTCTGTCTCTCTCTGGTAAGTGTGTGTACCCTCTGACAAATAATAAAAACGAATTATAGTGATCTAGTTTTCTCTGATGTAAAAGCAACCTGGAGCTCAGGGTCAGGATGGACACTTACAGTGTCAGCATGACCCTGGCCTCCTCTTTTCCTCATCTGCTATTCTTAGTGCTATCTACTGGCTTTCATCGTCACAATGGCCAAATATTTACTGAACACCTATCGACAGGTGCTTGATCGCCCATGTACGTAAGAATCCAGAGACTTCCAGGAACTTCTCCAGGGATCTTGTCTATGAATTCTATAGACAGAATTAGTAAATTCCCACCTTTGAGGGTCCGTTCTACTTTGTTTATATTTGTCAAGTATTGTGCTTAGCATGTTGTCTTGTATGTAATCTCAAGAAACTTCAAAACATTTGTAGAAAAAATGGAATAAAAATATGAGTTTAGGGGCCAACAGGTGGCATGGTGGTTAAGGTGCTGGACTCCTGCATGGCTGACTGTGGTTTAAGTCCCAGACCTGGAGGCTTGCTTTATCACTTTCTCTCTGTTGAGAGAGAGCAAATTTTAAAATAAATAAATAATTTTTTAAAAAAGAAATATGAGTTTATTCTGGTGCAAAAAGAGTTTGAAATCTATGCCATTTCTCTATAATATGCATTTTCCAAGAACTTTTTGAAGTCTTGTTTATATCACATGGATCTGGGCTCCTTGACAATGGACATCATGTCTTATGACTCCTGGGGTTGCTGGTACCCAAACCAGGGCCCAGCATCCAGCACCAGGAACACGGGTGGGGATGGGTGGATGGATGAGTCTACATGCTTCCTGACCTCACCTCTCACAAAGTAGAATTAGATTGCTCGGCCACATTCATTCTCCAGGAGGAATAGGACACGCTGATTTGCTCTGGGTCTGGAGCTTCAGGAGACATCTCAGCTAGAGGGCATAGACTTGGAAATCCCTGACGCGTATGAGGAAGTTAAATACAATAACAGACAGATCTAGCTCATAGCTTTACCTAATAGTAGATTATCTGTTTATGGAGATTGAAATGAACAAAGCGGGCCAATGTAGAAAAGGAGGACAAAGAGAACACCTACATTTAAGAAGTGAGTAGAAGAGGATGCAGCAAAGAAGATTGAGAAGGAATGGAGAGAAAGGAATAGAATTGAAGAAGAAAATACCAGGAAAAAAGACAACAGTGTCAAAGGCAATGCCGAGGTGAAGGAATCCACCTGCTTGACCTTGCCCCTGGTAATCAGTCTCTAGAGGTAAAGGGCCCAGCTGAGCTCACACCCTGCCCTTTGCCCCCTGGGTTGGAGGTTCTGTTAGAAGTGCTATTCAAATACAGCAGTGTTTCCCAAAGACTGTGCCAAGGAACACTGGCTATACTGCTAGCAAACATGATGAGAAAAATAGTACCAAAAACTAAAATCTTATGGTTAACTGAGAACCAGGAGACCATAATCAGCCAAGCCATAGTCTAGAAGATCAAAGCTCAGACTCAAGAGCAAAAGAAGAAACTCCAGAATGTGGCCTCAAAGCACAGAGCAGAGTGGCAGCCCAGCATATGAAAACTGTGCTAGAAACAGCAATGAAGTGACACGACTCATCCCAGCTCTGTAGATCAGGAAGTGTGTTCGCCATGCTGAGGTGATCACGTGGTAGAGAAGATTGCCGCTGCACTAGAAAGAACGGCAGACGTGCAGGTGGGAAGGTCATTTGGGCAGAAGAAAGTATCTGAACCATAGCCTGGAGTGTGGGCTTCGTCCTGGCTGCAGGTGGCTGGAAAGGAGAGCATGAGGGTTTAGGTCTGTGCACTCTCAGCATCTCCCCAGGGAAGGAAGAGCTCCTTTAGGCCTTGTGCTGTTTCAGGGCACAGCGCTAGAATGAAACTGGAACCGCCGCCCTCATCAATGCCAGCTTTTGACTGAGAGTGGGCTGAGTCCTCAGCCAGGCAGCCCAGATTCCCGCCTGGACAAAGCAGACATCCAAACTCTTCTGGCCTGGGCTGCCTGTGTGGGGCCTGCTCAGTGGAACTCAGGAACTGTTTCCACTCCTCCAAGCTCAGAAAGTTACGTTACATAATGGAACCCTCAGTTCCATTACACTGAGGGTCCAGGCAGGGCCCCAGCTGCTTTGTTCATGGAGCGAGAAGGACAGTGAGGCCGGGATGTCCTCCCAAGCCAAGGGGTTTGCCTCATTCTGAAGAAGAGCCCCATCATAGTGCACTGTCACCTGGATCCATGCTGCCAGGCCAAGGGAGCAGAAGAGGCTGTGCCCTCACTTTAAAAGGCTTGAGAGCTCTTAGGTAGGGGGCGAGTGAAGAAAAACGCAGATTGAGAGTGTCTAAGGGGAGTACAGAAGTCCAGCACTGAACTTTCTGGGAAGATCCAAGTGAAACCGCACATTCAAAATATAAAATAAAACAAAAAAACAGAAAGCCTTTCTTTAGTTCATATATGAGAACATACGGTCATAGATGGGAGACTGAAGGAGGATAGGAGACATGAATTAAAAAGTGAGAAACATTTCTGGCCTCCTCCAGTGGTTGAGCTTTACTTTCTTTTCCAATTGTTATCTTTCGTTTCTTGGCACTTCTACTGAGCTACTAATAAGTTGGCTTTTGTTCCCCCTTCCTGTAATATGGGTCACTTGCAGCTGTGGTGACATATAATGAAATCAATGCTGAAGATGGTCAGAGAAGATGAGTTTTATATTTTCAGAGCTGGTGAAGACTAGAGGAATATTGTGAATGCTTCCATCTCAGTTGCTCCTTTCTCTCATAAGAGTGAATCAAAGAGGGACCAGCAGTTAGCGTAATGGCTGTGTTGCTGGACTCCCATGTAGTCGACTGTGGTTTGAGTCCTGGACCCGGTGGCTTAAACTCACACCCGGCGCGTGTGCGTGCGTGCCCAGGGTCCCAAGAGGAGAATGGAGGAGAAGGGATTGTGGTGTGGCCATCCCCCCCCCCCGGGGTGGGGGGTGATTTCTCACTTTCTGTCTCTCTGTCTCTGTCTTTCTGGCGAACACACATGCCTATAGCAAAAACCTCTCAAAAAAAAAAAGAGTGAATCAATATTTCAGCAGCAAGACAGGAAGGATTTCCTGGGTTGTGATCTTGGCTCATCCAGCTACCCACTGGTCAAACTACTTAAATCAGTTTCTTCGTCTGTACAATGGAAATAATGGTATCTGCCTCAAGAGTGGTTGTGAAGATTCAGTGAAATAGTGGATGGAGAGCATTTAGCACAATGCCAGGCACCTGGTGAGTGTCAGCAAATGTTTGTTCCTCGATATGAAAACACCCCTGTGAATCTCAAGGCTGTTCCTTTCATACAGGCAGGTGGATACGCACACACGGCCTTGGATCCAGTAATCCTCCTCTAGAGAATTCAACCTGGGAAATGATACAGGGCTAGCCTCAGAGCCTAGTGGTTAAGGGAGCTGAATTCTAGGTGGCCGGCCATGGTCTGAATCTGGAAGTTTGAAAACCATGCCGGGTGGATGTGCGTATGTACCCCAAGTCCTGACGAGATGGAAAAATGGAAGAGAAAGGACTGTGGCATGACCGTGTCCCACTGGGGGCACGCTTTCTCCCTCTGTCTCCCTCTGGAGAGCACAGGCATAAGGATGTTTTCTGTAAGGTTAATGACAATAGAAAAAGAAGATTGGTACAATTAAAAGGTGAGGTACATTTATTCTAAAACATCCATTTATGGACTATCTTGTAATTGTTTAAAATTATTATGAAGAAAATAATTGTTATGAATAATAGCTGAAAGAATTTTGAAAAAAAAAAAGAACAAAATACACAACGTGATTGTAAGGCTAGGATACAGAAATATGACAGTGTGGTATTGACAAAGGAGAGACATATAGGCTAATGAATTTAAGTTGGAAGTATAGAAATAATCCCTGCACTTATGGTCAATTGATTTTTGCTCAAGTGCCAAGACAATTCAATGGGAAAAGAACAGTCTCTTTAACAGATGGTTATGGAACAGTTTGATTAGTTCTTTTTTTTTTTTTAATCATTTTTTTAGAGGTTTTTAGCTATAGGGCACATGTGCTCGCCAGAAAGGCAGAGAGAGACAGAGAGACAGAAAGCGAGAAATCACCCCCTAGGGGGAATGGCCACACTGCAATCCCCTCTCTTCCATTCTCCTCTTTGAATCTTGGGCACGCACACACACATGCCTGGTGTGAGTTTAAGCCACCAGGTCCAGGGCTCAAATTGCAGTCAACTACATGGGAGTCCAGAGACATAGCCATTATGCCAACTGCTGGTCCCTGGATTAGTTCTTACATCATAAAGGACACAAATTAATTTAAGGAACCAGCCAGTAGTGTGGTAGTTAACACATTAGATTCCTACATGGCTGACTGTGGTTCAAGTCCCAGAGTTAGCAGCTTGCTTTCTTATTTTCTTTCTCTCTCTCTCTCTTTCTGGTGCCCTATAGTAAATTTTAAAAATAATAATAAAATATAAAATTGGATAAATAATTCTTTTTTAAAAAAGGAAATTAATTTAAAATGGACCATAAGTATGAGAATTGAAAATATGAAATTTTAAGGCATAACAGAGGAGAAAATCTTTGTGACCTTGGATTAGGAAAAGATTTCTTAGGTATGTTATCAGAAGTACAACGCATAAAAGAAAGGAAGAAATTGGACTTCCTCAAAATTTAAAACTTTTTCTCTTCAAAAAAGGAGAGAATACCATTAAGAAATTGGAAGATAAAAACAACTGAATAATCCAATAAATCTGATAAAAACAACTCAAAAACAAGAAGACACACAGAATCTAATAATGGCAAAAAAACTGGATACTTCACCAAAGAAGATATATAAATGGCTATTAGGCACACAGAATAGCACCAGGGAAATGAAAATTGAAATCACCTGGTAATATACCACTTCCTACCTACTTGAGAGTTTATAATCAGGGGCCAGCAGGTGGCATGGTGGTTGAGGCCACTGGACTCCCACATGGCTGACCAAGGTTTGAGTTCAGAACCTGGCAGCTTGCTTTCTCACTTTCCCTCCCTCTGTCTCTCTCTGCCCTTCTCTGGTAAAATTAAAAATAAGTAAAGTTAAATTAAAAAAAATTTTTTAAGTTTATAATCAAAACAACTGAATAATGGCAAAAGACTGAGTAGATAGTTCACCAAAGAAGATATATAAAAGGCTATTAGGCACATAAAACAGCATTATTATTCATTAGGGAAATAAAAAATTGAAATCACATGACAATATACCATTTTCCATCTACTTAAAGTCTGCATTCAGAACAAAAAGAAAATAATAAGTGTTGGTGAGAATGTAGAGAAATTAAAATCTTCATACATTGCTGATGAGAATGTGAATTGGTATAGCCATCTTGGAAAACACATGCATTTGTGTGGACATATGTGGGGGGGTTGGAAGTTTCTTTAAATAGTTAAACAAGGTTACCACATGACTCAGCATTTCCACTCCTGATTATGTGTTCAAGACAAATAAAAGCATAGTCTACAGTCACAAAGACATATCTTCACAGCAGCCCTATTCAGAACAGTCAAAAATTGGGAACAATCCAAATGTCCATGACCTGATAAACAGATAAAAATGTGGTGATTTGTACAAATGGAATATTGTCCATCCATAAAAAGCAGTAAACTACTGGGCCAGCCTGTGAGCTAGTGGTTAGGTAAGCTGATTCCACATGACCAACTGGTTCAAGTCTTGGACTAGGCAGCTTGAGAAACACACCTAGTGAGTATGTGTGTGTGCCCAGAATCCAGAAAGAAGAGAGAGGAGGGAAAAGAGACTGTGATGTGACCATTTCCCCTAGGGATGCTTTCTCCCTGCCCCTCTATCCCCCTGTTTCTCTCCCATGAGTGCATGTCCCCTCTGGCAGATTAAAAAAAAGGAACAAACTACTGATTCATGCTACAGCATGGATGGACCTCAAAAATGTTTGCTAAGTGAAATAAGCCAGGCATTAATTTATACAAAAGTTCTTTAGCATACAAATCTATAAGCAGATCTGGGATAAGATAAGCAGGTTGCCTAGTGTAAGGGTGTGAGACTAGGCAATTTTGGGGGTGATGGTACTAAAACAATTTTAATGATGCTTACATGTACAAAAAGTCATTGAATTATACACTAACATGGGCAAACGTTGTGGTCTATAATTGCATTTTAGTATAACATTTTAAAAATTGTTATGCGGTCAGGAGGTACATGGTGGTTAAGGCTCTGGACTCCCACATGGCCAACGATGTAGTTTTGAGTCCTGGACCCAGCGGACTGAAAAACATGCCAGTGTGTGGGGGTGCTCCAAATCCCTAGAGGAGAATGGAGGAGAAGTGATATAGTGTGGCCATCTACCCTATTTAGGGGGTGACGTTTCACTTTCTCTCTCTCTATGGTTCTGTCTCTCTCCAATGAGTGCAAAAACTGAAATAATAATGATAATAATAATTAAAGTTGTTATGAAGACTGTATAGCAACACGAACAAATTATATGATAAGTAAAAACAAAAGATGCTAAGGATAAATACATACATATTTAAAATCCACACAGGGGGCCAACAGATAATGTAGTAATTATGTTGCTGGACTCCCACATGGCCAACTGCAGTTTGAATCTCAGACCTGGTGGCTTGAAAATCACACTGAACACAAGTGCATGCATGCTGAAGATCCCAGGAGGAGAATGGAGGAGAAAAAACTGTGACGTGGCCATCTCTCTGCCCCCAGGGTGCCAATTTCACTTTCTCTCTTACTGTCTCTCTCTCTCTGGTGAGCACATGTGCCTATAGCAAAAATCTCTAAAAAAATAAATAAAATACAAAGTATATAAATGATAACACACATAGATAAATCGGAATAAAAATTAAGAAAATATGAAGCAATAAAAGATATAATCAAGGGACCAGCAGTTGGTGTAATGGCTTATGTCGCTGGACTCCCATGTAGTTGACTGCAGTTCAAGTCCTGGACCCGGTGGCTTAAAATCAAGCCAGGT